>NC_135963.1:59331912-59631912 GCF_053455715.1 Rhinoraja longicauda | reverse complement strand
CTTGTGAGCTTCCCTCAGTTTCACAACAAGACCAAATACTTGACCCCAGAATGATTTTCTGTCATTTTCGGCCCCTTCTTACCAATACTCAGTGAATATTAGATTTAATTCACCTCTTTGCTGCTTATTATTTCAGAGCAGAATATCTGGTAAACTATGTACATTAACAGGATCCAAATATTAATGGAATCATCGTAGGCAAGTCTGTGCCTGAGTCACGGCCTCCTGGGTGACTTCCCAGTTTGCTGGGTGGGTGACTGACTCCAGAGGCACCTGTGGGGTGTGTGATTTGGCCACTTACAAAGGTTAATCATGTCATTCTTGCTATTGAGGGCGTGCAGCGTAGGTTTACTAGGTTAATTCCCGGAATGGCGGGACTGTCATATGTTGAAAGACTGGAGCGACTAGGCTTGTATACACTGGAATTTAGAAGGATGAGAGGAGATCTTATCGAAACGTATGATTATTAAGGGGTTGGACACCTTAGAGGCAGGAAACATGTTCCTAATGTTGGGGGAGTCCAGAACAAGGGGCCACAGTTTAAGAATAAGGGGTAGGCCATTTAGAACTGAGATGAGGAAAAAACTTTTCAGTCAGAGAGTTGTAAATCTGTGGAATTCTCTGCCTCAGAAGGCAGTGGAGGCCAATTCTCTGAATGCATTCAAGAGAGAGCTGGATAGAGCTCTTAAGGATAGCGGAGTCAGGGGGTATGGGGAGAAGGCAGGAACGGGGTACTGATTGAGAATGATCAGCCATGATCACATTGAATGGCGGTGCTGGCTCGAAGGGCCGAATGGCCTCCTCCAGCACCTATTGTCTATTGTCTATTGTCACATGTGGGATTTGAACTGGTGTGTGTTTGGGGCTAGTCCAGGTGTGCCAGGCTGAATTCCCGTCACATTTGTGTTCAGTTTAGTTCAGTTTAGTTTAGAGATACAGCGCAGAAACAGGCCCTTCGGCTCACCGGGTCGGCGCCGACCAGCGATCCCCGCACACTATACTACACAAACTATGGACAATTTGCACTTATACCAAGATAATTAACCTACAAACCTGTACGCCTTTGGAGTGTGGGAGGAAACCGGAGATCTCAGGAGAAATCCCACGCGGTCACGGGGCGAACGTACAAACTCCCTACAGACAGCACCTGTGGTCAGGATGGAACCCGGGTCTCTGGCACTGCAAGCACTGTAAGGCAGCAACTCTACCGCTGTGCCACCGTGCTCACCCGGAATGGTGTAAAAACCTGCTGCACTTGTTCTTTGCAACTGTGACTCCAGTGCTAAGTCCCAACAGGGTCTGACCTGTGGGCAGTGAACAGGAAGGCACCTCTTCCTCCCCAAACATCTCCCGACCCAGAACAAAACCCGCCCATAATAAACATCCCGAATCAGATGAGTCGGAAGGAACACATCTTTGCTGGTGGGAGAGTCTAGGACCAGAGGTCACAGCCTCAGAATTAAAGGGCGCTCCTTTAGAAAGGAGGTGAGGAGGAACCTCTTTAGTCAGAGGGTGGTGAATCTGTGGAATTCATTGCCACAGAGGGCTGTGGAGACCAAGTCAGTGGATATTTTTAAGGCAGAGATAGACAAATTCTTGATTAGAACAGGTGTCAAGGGTTATGGGGAGGAGGCAGGAAAATGGGATTAGGTGTCAGAGATCAGCCATGATTGAATGCCGGAGTGGACTCGATGGGCAGAATGGCCTCATTCTACTCCTATAATTTGTGAACGCTGCCAATCAAAGGCACATAAAAATAATTTTAAATGGATGCAAGAGATTTTAGACACTGAAAATTATTGCTACACAAGGCTGTGAAGGCCATCAATAAATATTTTAAAAGCAGAGGTAGATAGATTCTTGATTAGTATACGTGTCAGGGTTAATTCTTTTAAGTATTATTTATTTTTAATTTATTTGTATATATTTAAAAATATATATTTTGTTATTTTTATATATTTTTAATTAATCTATCTATCTATCTATCTATCTATCTATCTATCTATCTATCTATCTATCTATCTATCTATCTATCTATCTATCTATCTATCTATCTATCTATCTATCTATCTATCTATCTATTCTATTATCACATTACTAAAACTCACATCTTGTTTGTTCCGTATGTTTGTGTTTCCCGTTATGCCTTTCTCATTCACAAAACAACGGTCCACGACCCGCACAAATCTAGCCCCACCTTACACACCATTGTCCTGGGGAGTGTTTAACACAAGTTTCAAATTGGTCATATTTTTAAAGTGAGATTTGAGGGGAGTCGCGGCCAATGAGGGGGAGGGGCTAACTTTAACAAATGCACTCCCCCACCGGGAGGACCAGCGCCCGTCCCAGCGTGCTCCGTGCCTGATCTTCCTCCCGTGGTGCAGCGCGGCGCCAGAGGCAGTGGCATAGTTCCCCGTAGTGGGTGAGTGGCCGTAGTTCCCCGCCGCTCACCGCCGATCAGCGCTGGATCAGTGGCTTTTCCCTGTCCCCCCTTGCCCACCCACGGACCCGGGGGACGCTCCCCGCCCGCCAACGGGTGCACGGATCGGTCGGGTTGCTGGGCCCGGCACGGCCCAGGGCGACACTTCCCGCCCAGCAACAGGTCCATGGATCGCTAACGTTGCTGGGCCCGAAGGAGAGCTTTCCACCCAACGGTTCCGGTCCCAAACCTCTCCTGCATTGGTCCAGCACCCTCTCCTGCTCCCCTCCCCTTCCCTCCCCCCCTCCCCCCATTAACCCACTCGATCCCCCCTGAACCCCCCTTATCCTTCCCCTCCCCTTCCACTCCCCCACTCCCCCCTCACCCACTCCATCCTCCCTCAAACCCCCTCCTCCCCTCCCCCCTCACCCACTTACCCACTCCATCCCCCCTCAACCCATCTCCTCCCCTCATCCACTCCACCCCCCTCAACCCCCCTCCTCCCCTCCCCACTCACCCACTCCATCCCCCCTCAACCCCCCTCCTCCCCTCCCCCCTCACCCACTCCACCCCCCCTTCATCCCTCCTCAACCCCCCTTATCACACTCCCCCTCCCTCAGTCGCGCCCGGGAGACCGGCTGCAGCAGAGATTTGCGCCCAATGGGTGCCCACCCATCTTGTAGTTTATTAAAACACAGGAAAGTGGAATTATTTTGGAGGGATAAGGGCCAAACACAGGCAGGCAGGACTATTGTGGTCTAGTGTGGTCTAGTGTGGTCTAGTGTGGACTAGTGTGGACTAGTGTGGACTAGTGTGGACTAGTGTGGACTAGTGTGGATAGGGCATCTTGGTCGACATGGGCAGGTTGTGCCGCAGGGCTTGTTTCCATGCCATGTGACTCTAGAAATAATTTATAAAGATTAAATAAAGGAAGATATTAGTTATTTCAAGATGTATTTCAAGAATGATATTTGCTGCTAACAGGCTAATTCACTGTTTCCAAAGTGATGTTGGTTTTCATACAAAGACTATCAACTAAAAGGTAGTAAGTAACAATGTGTTGTAAACTACCTGTTCTGGTGTATTTCATCCATTGGAGTATTTGGTTTGATTGCAGCACCTTGCACTGAAATGTCATTTCAAGATATATGGAAATGAATGCTGTTTGCTGCAAACAGGCCAATTCACTGTTTCTAACACAGTCCATCAGGTTTATTCCGCTGTTCAATCACGGCTGATCTATCTTTCTCTCGCAACCCCATTCTCCTGCCTTCTCCCCATAACCCCTGACACCCTTACTGATCAAGAATCTGTCAATCTCCACTTTAAAAATACCCACTGACTTGGCCTCCACAGCCTTCTGTGTCAATGAACTCCACAGATTCACCGCCCTCTGACTAAAGAAATTCCTCCTCATCTCCTTTCGTAAGGTATGTCCTTTTATTCTGTGGCTGTGCCCTCAGCTCCTAGATTCTGCCATCCTCTTCTGTCAATGGTTGTGAGGAGAAGACAGGAGAATGGGATTGAGAGGGAAAAATCATTCAGTCATGATTGAATGGCAGAGTAGACTCCTATGTCTTGTGGTCATGAGATTATTCATAAATACATTGTCCATTATGCATTTGCACATTGTCAGACATGGTCGTGCTCCAAATAGAATCACTTGCAATTCACAACCACCCATTCACAACACAAGGATTGTCTCTACTTGTGCAGTCAATAGACAATAGACAATAGACAATTCACTGTTGCAGTCAGTGAATGCAGGGTACTTACTAACTCAGGACACCAAATTCCTCACCCCATCACTGGATTCCACATGGGAACATGGTTTTCCTGCCATTCCACTATATTTTGCTAAAATATATAAAGTGCTGGAGTAACTCAGCGGGTCAGGCAGCATCTCTGGAGAACATGGATAGGTGACGTTTCACAGAGTGCTGGAGTAACTCAGCGGGTCAGGCAGCATCTCTGGAGAACATGGATAGGTGACGTTTCACAGAGTGCTGGAGTAACTCAGCGGGTCAGTCAGCAACTCTGGAGAACATGGATAGGTGACATTTCACAGAGTGCTGGAGTAACTCAGCGGGTCAGGCAGCATCTCTGGAGAACAAGTATAGGTGACGTTTTGGGTCGAGACCCTACTTCATCCAGAGATGAGATCCAGCACTTTGAGCCTTTTTGTGTATTTAGCAGCATCTGCAGTTCTTTATTGCTACACTGTATTATACTGGCAGGAACAAAGCAATTACAGCTACATCCTGTGCCAGGTGAGGTTTGATGTAGAACCCAAAATTCCGTGAATTCCCATCAATTCTTGACCGCAGGTTAGGGTGCAACAGGGAGGTTGAGATTAAAAGTCCAAGACCTGGCAAAGATCTGTGCTGAAAAGTGCTGAAACTAAAAGTAGCAAAGTGCTTGATGTTGCAGCACCTTTGGCCACCTGCTACAGTTCAGGTGTGGTGGGGCGTTGTTGCTACACTCCAGCCCCGCTGGACAGATAGATCATGGCTGATCTATCTCTCCCTCCTAACCCCATTCTCCTGCATTCTCCCCATAACCCCTGACACCCGCACTAATCAACAATCTATCTACGGAGGAGGACTGGGTGACGTTTCAGGCCGAAACCCATTTTCAGGTCTCGACCCGAAACGTTACCCATTCCTTCTCTCCATAGATGCTGCCTGTTCCACTGTTACTCCAGCTTTTTGTGTCTATCTTCGGTTTAAACCTGCATCTGTAGTTCCTTCCTACAAGAATCTATCTATCTTTGCCTTAAAAATTGTAATCATAATAATCATAATCATAATCATAGACACAAAATGCTGGAGTAACTCAGCGTTTCAGGCAGCATCTCAGGAGAGAAGGAATGGGTGACGTTTCGGGTCGAGACCCTTCTTCAATCTGGAGCTTCCCGACATCAGTCTCTTCCCGAGACTGCGAGCTCCTCAATGTTGAAATTCGCAGGCCGCAGTTGGAGCGTCGATCCCAGGCAAGGGATCGCAGGCTCTGAAGGTAAATCCAAGGCCCCACGGTGGGGCTCAAAGTCAGCCCCGAGCAAGGCCACCAGCTCCATGATGTTAGGCCTCTGAGAAACCAGAGATACGATCCGGAAAACAATCTCATCTCCGACAAGGTAAGAGATTGAAAAAAAGTTTCCCCCGACCCCCTCCCCCACTCCTCACATAAAACAAACCAAAGAACATTAAAACATACTTTTAAAATACACAAAAAAGATGAAAAGACAGACAGACTGTTGGCGAGGCTGTGGCAATGAATTCCAGATTCACCACCCTCTAATGCGGGAGGATGAGTGGTGTAGAGTTTACGTCCTTCTGCATCCTCCCAGTCAGTCGGTCCTCAGGGCTGAGTTGGTAACTAGAATGTCTGCATCTGCAGCCAACATGCAAGTCCTGTGGGTGATTTGCTTAGCTCAGCCTTGATGAGAGGTTGGGGTCAGGGACACTCCATGGGTCAGTGTTGCATTTGGGCGTTGGGCCAACACAACCCATTATTGCAACCATTATTGCCTTCCAATTGAAAGAGGACAGTTACTAATAGGCATTGATAGAGTTAGTTTCTGCAGCTACTTCTGGCATTTATACTACATAAATTGATTGCCATATTTATTATGTGAGTGAAACGTGCATTAGAGAGATCGATGATCATCTTCACCAACCTTCTCAATGAGGATTTTCTATTTATAGCCACAAAGGAAAAATGAATGTAATGCTGTCAATATATAAAGAGGAGTTTTGTAGTTATAACTTGTAGACCAGATCATGGGAAACAGCAAGATTGCAGCAAGAATGCCCTGAGCAAAATAATAACTTCACTCAAGGCCTTGTGTTGCCCTTCTGAAGCCATGTTGGCCATGTCGCACAGAAACAGGCCCTCCAGCCCAACTTGCCCATGCCAACCAAGATGCTCCATCTACACTAGTCCCACCTGCTGGCTTGTTTGTACCACCGGATTCAGGAACAGCTTTTTCCCCACTGTTATTGGATCTCTTTCATAAGCCTGGGGTGTGTTTCCGATCGCCCAACCTGCGTTGTTGTGCCCTTGGACTTCAACCATGCAAATGGTCTCTCTTGTCTCTGTTGCTGTCTTTCTCTCTCTCTCTCCCACATTCCAAAGACATGCGTGTTTGTAGGTTAATTGTCCCTCTGTAAATTGCTCCTAGTGGGTCGGGAGTGGATGAGAAAATGGCCAACTCAACCTCTCCCTATAGCTCACACCCTCTAATCCTGGCAACATCCCAGTAAATCTTCTCTATACCCTTTCCAGCTTGACAACAAATTTCCGATAACATGGTGCCCAGAACTGAACACAATACTCGAAATGAGGCCTCACCAACGTCTTATATAACTGCAACATGACCTCCCAGCTTCTATACTCGATACTCTTCCCTTTCATTCTGCCCGGTCTTCGCTCATCCCTGGATGTGCACGTTTATGCATTTCAAACATTATAGCAATGCGACCTTCAACCCTAAATCCAACAGGTTCCCCCGATGCCAATCTTTGAATCTGAAATTGGAAATCAATGTTCTGGTATGAACATTGACTTCTCCAACTTCAGATAGTTCCTCTGTCCCTCTCTTCCCCTCCGTCTTCCCAGTTCTCCCTCTATCTTCCTGCCTCCACCTATATCCTTCCTTTGTCTCGGCCCCCCGACATCAGTCTGAAGAAGGGTCTCGACCCGAAACGTCACCCATTCCCTCTCTCCTGAGATGCTGCCTGACCTGCTGAGTGACTCCAGCATTTTGTGAATAAATGCTTCCCACAAAATGTCAGCAATAGTGGTCAGGTTAACAGTGAATTAAAGAGGATGTACACAAAATGTTGGAGTAACACAGTGGGACAGGCAGCATCTCTGAAGAGAAGGAATGGGTGACGTTTCGGGTCGAGACCCTTCTTCAGACTGAAGGGTCTCGACCCGAAACGTCACCCATTCCTTCTCTCCATTGATGCTGCCTGTGCCGCTGAGTTACTCCAGCATTTTGTGTCTTTCTTCAGTGTAAACCAGCATCTGCAGTTCCTTCCTACACACTCCATATTTTAGGGTGCTTTTGAAACACATAAAATCACACCTAACTATGCCAATAACTAGTAGATTTAAATTTCAGGGTGAAAGGCGAGTACAAAATGGACAGGGAGTGCTGTGATGTGCCTTCGGTTGTTTGTGAATCACTGTGTGAAGATGCGACTGACTTTCTGTAGGTGGATTTCTGAGAAACTGCGCTCTAGGACAGTGTAATATTCAGGCGAAACGAGGCTGAAGGGCAGGAGATGTTAGGGCCAGGCTACACAGGACAATTCAATCTCCATTTCAAAGCCCGTGTCTCAGCTGTACAGAGACAGTTTTAGTTATAAATGTGGATACAGGAATTTATAATAGAATTAGATGGCACAAAGGATCAATCTAATGCAAGGGTGAATGTGACAAGTTTGGAGAAAGCATGGGCTTCCGATGAAGAGGGTTTAGTGCAGAGGGAATAATTGGGCAATAACGACCAGCATAATTCAATATTACCTTTATATTTCTCTCATAAATTCCTGCGTTCACATTTACAATGGAAACAGCTGTTAACATGTCATACTGTAATTATAATCCCCATTATAAATCTTTGTGGAAATTTATGGTGGGAAAATACATGAATACACATTTAATAGTGTATGCAGTGCTACGAACATGACTGCAAGAGTCCGGTGTTCTGTAAATGATGCAGCTTCATGTTTAAGGGATGCTATCTGAATGATTAAATAACATGATGATTAAAAAACTCAAACTATATTTTTATGAGAATACATTCTGCAACTATAGCTGGTATTCTTGGCATAAAATGACGCGCAGATGAGGGACTCAATGGTACGATATTTTCCCACTGCAATTTGCTGGTAACTTTGCGGGTGGTCAGTGCTTTCTCAGCTAGTCAACGGCTGATGGCTCTTGTTGCACTTGGTGAGTGGATAACATCCATTTTCAGGTGGGAGAAGGTCATAAGATCATAAGTGATAGGAGCAGAATTAGGCCATTCGGCCCATCAAGTCTACTCCGCCATTTAATCACGGCTGATCTATCTCTCCCTCCTAACCCCATTCTCCTGCCTTCTCCCCATAACCTCTGACATCTGTACTAATCAAGAATCTATCTATCTCTGCCTTAAATATATCCACGGACTTGGCCTCCACAGCCTTGTGTAGCAATGAATTCCACAGATTTACCACCCTCTGACTAAAGAAATTCCTCCTCATCTCCTTCCTAAAAATATATATTAATGATTTGGAAGAGGGAATTAGAAGCAACACTAGCTAGTTTGCGGATGACACAAAGCTGGGTGGCAGTGTAAACTGTGAAGGGGATGTTAGGAGGTTGCAGGGTGACCTGGACAGGTTGAGTGAGTGGGCAGATGCGTGGCAGATGCAGTATAATATAGATAAATGTGAGGTTTTCCACTTTGGCGGCAGAAACAAGGAGGCAGATTATTATCTCAATGGAGTTAGGTTAGGTAAGGGGGAGGTGCAGCGAGACCTGGGTGTCCTTGTACACCAGTCACTGAACGTTGGCGTGCAGGTACAGCAGGCAGTGAAAAAAGCTAATGGAATGTTAGCCTTCATAACAAGAGGATTTCAGTATAGGAGTAAAGAGGTTCTTCTGCAGTTGTATAGGGCCCTGGTAAGACCACATCTGGAGTATTGTGTACAGTTTTGGTCTCCTAATTTGAGGAAGGACATCCTTGTAATTGAGGCAGTGCAGCGTAGGTTCACGAGATTGATCCCTGGGATGGCGGGAGCGGGATATGAGGAGAAGGCAGGCACGGGTTATTGATTGGGGACGATCAGCCATGATCACAATGAATGGCGGTGCTGGCTCAAAGGGCCAAATGGCCTCCTCCTGCACATATTTTCTATGTTTCTATGTAAACGAATGTCATTTAATTCTGAGGTTATGACCTCTAGTCCTACTCTCCTACTAGTGGAAACATCCTCTCCACGTCCACTCTATCCAAACCCTTCACTATTCTGTACGTTTCAATGAGGTCCCCCCTCATTCGTCTAAACTCCAGTGAGTACAGGCCCAGTGCCGACAAATGCTGTTAATCTACTGCTCTATTCAGCAGGCCGTGGCTTGTGATTGCCTGGTCCTTACTCAGTATCACCTATGTGCATTAACACCGTATGATTTGATCTGTAGGAGGGAAATGTATACGGACAGCACAGTGATGCAGCGGTAGAGTTGTTGCCTTACAGCGCCCACGGTGTCAGAGACCCAGGTTCGATCCCGATTATGGGTGCTGTCTGTACAGAGTTTGTACGTTCTCCCCATGACCTGCGTGGGTTTTCTCTGAGATCTTCAGTTTCCTCCCACACTCCAAAGACGTGCAGGTTTGTGGGATGATTAGTTGAGTATAAATGTAAATTGTTCCTAGTTTGTATTAAAGTGTTAGTCGCTGATCGGTATGGACTCGGTGGGCCGAAGGGCCTGTTATCTCTGAACTAAATTAAACTAAACTTTCTACATTGGCCAACACCAAGGTAACCCTTATGAAGAAGGGTTCTGACCCAAAACAACATCTGTTCCTTTTCTCCAGAGTTTATCCAGCATTTTGGGTCTATCTTAGGCATGGACCAGCATCTGCAATTCTTTCCTACATCAGGGTAACCATCAAACTATCAACTATCTCCAGAGGAGAATTTGACCCTGATGTTACCAGTCTAACACTTGTAGTGGGGTAAAGATCTTGTAGCAAATATTTAGTCTGTTAAGGCAGGCATGGATAATTGGGGGAAGTTTATTTGGATTTTCAAATGATGTTTCTGCTTGGCGCTAATTGTGAAGTTTGGCTTTGTGGATCAGAATAGGCTGGTCAGCTAGTGAAATAATAGATATAGAGGTAGTGATGTGTATGAAGGAAACCTCAGATGCTCGTTTAAACCAAAGATAGACACAAAATGCTAGAGTAACTCAGCGGGCAGACAGCATCTCTGAAGAGTCTGAAGAAGGGCCTTGACCCGAAACCTCACCCATTCTTTCTCTCCAGAGATGCTGCCTGTCCCACTGAGTTACTCCAGCATTTTGTGCCTATCTATTAGAGGTAGTGATGGTTGGAAAATGATGCTGTAAAGTCCAGGAGCTCTCCAGCTTACAGTACATGAATATTACAGAATAGCGATACTGTTAAAAGTGCTGACAGGGTAAAGCTGTGCAGCAAATAATGAGCTGAAAGTAAATTGGCCCCAGTCTATGTAAAGATGATCAATTATGCAGATGGGCTGGGATATGACAGAAGATTCCTAATGCAGTCTTGAATAGAGGGTAATGCATATATGAGCAGGTAATCGTTAATGTGTGAGGCACTTGTTTTGTATTAAGTCAGTAGATTGTTGAGACACCAATCCTGTGGGGTGCAATCACAGTGCAGGGTGCGGGACAGAGAGTAATGGGCCCACCCTGAAGAAAATATCAAACAACATCCAAACCATAAATCTGCAGTGAAAAACTAAGATCGCAAAGGTTTTCTCCTGATCGTTAACATCACTCTGAGCTTTGCGAAGAAGTTATCAATTAAACATGGCAGGCATTGTGATACAAGTGGGGAGCTTCAAACACTGACTGAACGAGAATGACTGAGGCAGCAGGAGCAAGTCCTGAACCACGGATCAAGTATGGTGGCGCAGTGGTAGAGTTGCTGCTTACAGCGCTTGCAGCACCGGAGACCCGGGTTCAATCCTGACTACGGGTGCTGTCTGTACGGAGTTTGTACGTTCTCCCCGTGACTTTTCTCCGAGATTTTCGGTTTCCTCCCACACTCCAAAGACATGCAGGTTTGTAGGTAACTTGGCTTGGTACAAGTGTAAATTGTCCCTAGCATGTGCAGGATAGAGGTGCATCTCTGGTCTGTGCAGACCTGGTGGGCCGAAGGGCCCGTTTCTGCGCTGTATGTCTGAAACTAAAAACTAAAAGTAGCCCCACCTCACAGTGCAGATCAGGACGTTGGAAAACTTTGTTAACTAACCCGCGATGATTTGTGGCAGGGCTGAGGGGGGAGAGTTGAAAAGATTCACATAGCAGGATATTTTAACCTGACATCATGACGCTCAGTATGAAGAAGGGACTCGACTTGAAACATCACCCGTTCCTTCTCTCCAGTGGTGCTGCCCGTCCCGCTGAGTTACTCCAGCCTTTTGTGTCCATCTTTGGTTTAAACCAGCATCTGCAGTTGCTTCCTGCACATCATGATTGGAGTATTGCATGCAATTTGGAGTAATGCGTGCAGTTCTGGTCACCGCATTACAAGGTGGATGGGAAGAACTTGGAGAAGGGACAGAGGAGATTTACCAGAATGGTGCCTGAGTTAGTGGGTTTCAGCTACAGGGAGAGGTTGGGAAGACTTGCATTGTCTTCTCTGGAACACCAGACCTGATAGTAGTAGGTAAAATTATGAGAGGCATTGAAAGGATCGACAGCCAAAACATTTTTCAAAACCAATCTTGGCATCTCGTTACAACCCATGGAGCTAGTAAAATCAAATACTAGAGGGCGTAGATTTAAGGTGAGAGGAGGAAAGTTTAGATGAGAGGGAGAAAGTTTAAAAGAGATTTTTTTAAACACAGAGATTAGTGGGTGCCTGGAATGCGCTGCCAGAGGTGGTGATTGGGGCATCTGAGACTTTCTTTAGACGCATGGAGGGATATGGGTTATATGCAGGCAGATATGAGTGGTCGGCACCAACATTGTGGGCCAAAGGGCCTGTTTTTGTGCTGTACTGGTCTCAATTGTGACCAATTACTGTACTGTGACCAATTTCCCTGCTGGGATAAATTAAGTGCTATCATATATCTTATCATATCTGTTCTATGTGTTCATTGGAGACCAAATTAGAACGGAGATGAGGAAGAACTTTTTCAGTCAGAGGGTGGTGAAGGTGTGGAATTCTCTGCCTCAGAAGGCAGTGGAGGCCAGTTCGTTGGATGCTTTCAAGAGAGAGCTGGATAGAACTCTTAAGGATAGCGGAGTCAGGGGGTATGGGGAGAAGGCAGGAACGGGGTACTGATTGAGAGTGATCAGCCATGATCGCATTGAATGGCGGTGCTGGCTCGAAGGGCTGAATGGCCTACTCCTGCACCTATTGTCTATTGTCTATTGTCAAAGATGCTGATGTAGAAGGTGAGATCAGGTAAGGTCTTCAAAGTGAGGCCACAGGGCAAAAACGCACATCTCTGTGTCATTACCCAGCTACTGAGAATATTTTGTCAGGAAAGCAGCATTAAACAGTGGAAGTTTAAGGTATTGCTCCATATTATAAAGCGCCACTTGACAATTGAAGAGGATTTAGTGTCACCAATGGTGGTGAAGCAACTGATGATATATTCTGCAAGGTCAAACTCGTGAGTACATTTGGAGTGGAACAAACGTGGCGCAGCGGTAGAGTTGCTGCCTTACAGCGAATGCAGCGCCGGAGACTCAGGTTCGATCCTGACTACGGGCGCTGTCTGTACGGAGTTTGTACGTTCTCCCCGTGACCTGCGTGGGTTTTCTCCGAGATCTTCGGTTTCCTCCCACACTCCAAAGACATGCAGGTTTGTAGGTTAATTGGCCGGGCAAATGTAAAAATTGTCCCTGGTGGGTGTAGGATAGTGTTAATGTGCGGGGATCGCTGGGCGGCGCGGACCCAGTGGGCCGAAGGGCCTGTTTCTGCGCTGTATCTCTAAATCTAAATCTAAAATCTAAACAAGCCTTAAATAACAATCCAACTTTCTTTAGTTTAGTCTACAGATAGACCATGGAAACTAGCCCTTCAGACCACCGAGTCCTCACCGATCACCCGTTCACACTAGTTCTATGTTATCCCACTTTTTCATCCACTCCCTATGTACTAGGAGTCAATTTACAGAGGCCCATTTAACCTACAAACCCGCACGGCTTTGGGATGTGGGAGGAAACTGGAGCACCCGAAGGAAACCCACGTGGTCACGGGGAGAACGTGCAAGCTCCAAACAGACAGCACCTGAGGTCAGGATCGAATGCAGGTCTCTGGCGCTGTGAGGCAGGGGCTTTACCCACTGCAACACTGTGCTGCCCCTCACCAGGTATCTGTCTGTACCTTCTTTAGAAATGACTGTTGCTTACCGAGGGGCTCCATTGAGATTGGCATCTTTACCTGATGCAGCATCATGAGTTTGCAATCTCTCTCACAAGCTGCAGCAACGAAACAGCACAGAGCTGCACTCATGTGTCACCAAGTAAGATGCAAGAATGATCAGATACAAAAGTCGACAGAAAATGTTTCAGAAACGTTCGCCATGTTATAGGAAAGATGTTGTCAAGCCGGGAAGGATACAGAGAAGATTTACAAAGATGTTGCCAGGACTAGAGGTTGTGAGCTATAGGGAGAGAATGAGTAGGCTGGGACTCTATTCCTTGGAGCACAGGAGGATAAGGAGTGATCTTATTGAAGCGTATAAAATCATGAGAGGAATGGACCGGGTGGATGCACAGATTCTCTTGTCCAGAGTGGGTGAGTCGAGGACCAGAGGATATAGGTTTAAGGTGACTTGACTTGAATCTGAGGGGCAACTTTTTCACACAAAGGGTGGTGGGTGTATGGAACAAGCTGCCAGAGGAGGTAGTTGAGGCAGGGACCATACCAACGTTTAAGAAACTGTTAAACAGGTACATGATTAGGACAGGTTTGGAGGGATATGGGCCAAATGTGGGCAGGTGCGACTAGTGTAGCTGTGACATGTTGGCCGGTGTGGGCAAGTTGGGCCGAAGGGCCTGTTTCCTCACTGTATCACTCTATGAATAAAGAATTAGTGAGCTAATGCATCAGGAGAGTGTTGAAATGAGGCACTCTGCAATATCCCTTCAATGGCTACGAGGAACTAGTTTATTCATAATTCACCAACTAGCATTAACCCACATCTCTATGTCCTACAGTTAATCAGCAAGTTTCAGCACTAGGATACTTCCTATAATTAATGACATAGTTGTGGATAAAGATATATTTGACGCTATGACTCTAAATGATTCATGTATTGTGAAACTGCTGTGTGGTTTAAATGATCAAAAGAACAATTTGCGTTGGTTCAATACAGAAATTGTGTTGTGCGGTTTTACAATGTTACATGTTAAAATTATAATCGTTAGCGTGGAGCACTCAAAGATCTAACTACCACGCAATGAAACTGGCAAACAGAGATACAATCGCTCGCTGGCATTTGTGTTGAACAACAGATTCTAAAGTGATAATCATCTGCCTTGCACTATTAATGTGCGCGGATAGACACATACAGGTTAGAGGGGCTGGGTTTTGCAAATATTCATCAATCCCAGAATAATATCTCATGGATTATAGAGGATGTTAAACACAGTGAGTCACAGAAACTCTGCTTCCCAATGGCTTTGGTTAATAATAATTCATATCTTAATCAGGCTTCATAATCAGCCTCTTGGATTTATGCTTGATTTTTCATGCTAAAAGTCTCCTGCACTTTGTGTTATTTTTCTAAACTGTATCTGCTGTTCCTGGTGATTTGATTTTATATGCCTCTTTTTCTCTCTCTGTTACGGGTGGGAAATATTTAATGAATATTGTGCAATTTTTCCGCGCAGTTGGTGGTATAAAAAGGGTCACTCACAGCTGAGCTGGTAGTAATCAAGTCAATTAATAAAGTTGCCTGACTCTGCAGGACCAGAATTTAATCTTATGTAACAATAATTAGAGGGGGTTTGGGCTGTTTGATGAGTAGCTGATAACACAATAGAGGTTTGGCATCTCGTTATAACCCACGGAGCAAGTAATGACTGCTATTGATTTAATTTTTTTCCCTACGGTTGATAGATAGAAAAATCAGTGGCCAATTCTTGAATACCACGAAGGTTCGAATTTGGGCCACAGGCAGAGAGAAAACTGCAGCCCAGTAATATCTTTGTAGTATAATCTGCTATAGTCTGGATTTCAATGAAGGAGTTGCTTTCACTTAAAAAGTATTGGGGGGAAAAGCATTCCTCAAGGACCCTGCATCCAATGTACTTCTAATGGCATTTTATACAAATCAGAAATTACAGAAAAGCAGAACATTTACAAGATTATGGAATCTTAAGGTTGCTTTGATTGTTACTGGCACAGGCAGTAGTCTGAGGTGAAAAAGACCATTTTAACGTTTGATTCCTTTCATACTGTCCTTTTATCCATGGGAAACCAGTAAGGATTAGGAGCACTTCAGCAGCCATTAGAAAAGGGGGAATTTCAAATGTGCTTTTTAATGTTGGCATGAGGTCAAAGGGTATTCCAATGTGGTGTCCCTCGTGAAGGACATGCACTTCATTTACCTGCAACTCATCACTCAGAAAGCATCTCCGTCCAAAGGCTTGTGCCGACGATTCTTTTATGAGCCATCTGACCGTACCAGATGGCTCATTAGCCATGTGTGCACAGGTCAAAGGCTTTCAGAGTCACTGAGACACGGAGGATCAAAATAAGGAGATCGGCAGGTTTCAACCAGAATTTACAGCAAAATGTTTAGATATTAATTCAATATCAGCTCAGCCGATTAGTCAAACATTAAAACTTGCAGGGATTTTGGAAATATAGGCAGCATAAAAAAGGACTGCTTCTTGATATTATTGTTCAGAATACTCCCCTCACATCATATGGTGGGATTAGAATGGTTAATGTAATTCCAAGTCTCACTAAATGCACCTTACCGCAACTTGCCTCTGTTCATTTTTCCTCTGACACACAGAGGAAAGGCAACAGCATTATCTTTCTCACAAACCTGCACTTGAAAGCAAAAAAAAGTTTAATGTAATCGGATTCCAATTATTAAGCACATTCTTCCAATGATTTGGCCTTCACCTGTAATACTGTAACGTTTTTAACCTTTAAATAAAATGCATCATTTTATTTCCTTTCTTCATTGCAATTGGAAGTTGAGAAAAAAGCCACTGGTGACTGCATCATCTATCATTGTGAATAGAGTACATTTGCGGTTATTAATTAAACACTGTGTATTGGAAAAGAAAAACGCAAATGCATTCTTGCCACCACGCCCTCATTCATCTCGAGTGGAATTCATTGCCACAGAAGGCTGTGGAGGCTCTCAATGGATATTTTAAGACAGAAACAGATAGATTCTTGATTAGTACGAGTGTCAGGGGTTATGGGGAGAAGGCAGGAGAATGGGGTTAGGAGGGAGAGATAGATCAGCCATGATTGAATGGCGGA
This sequence comes from Rhinoraja longicauda, assembly GCF_053455715.1. NCBI lineage: Eukaryota > Metazoa > Chordata > Chondrichthyes > Rajiformes > Arhynchobatidae > Rhinoraja > Rhinoraja longicauda. The sequence continues at coordinate 59,615,260 of NC_135963.1, read as the reverse complement.
GTAGACTTGATGGGCCGAATGGCCTAATTCTGCGCCTACGACTTATTAATTTATCTCAGACTGCTTTAGCTGGTATATTAATCGGGGTTCAACTGTTTCTTGCAGATGTAAAAAACCTGGAGAACTACCACCTGGTTGAAAGTGTACAGGAGCAGGTTAACGCTGCACTGCTGGACTACACGATATGTAATTATCCTCAGCAAACAGACAAGTTTGGGCAGGTGCTGCTACGACTACCTGAGATCCGAGCGGTCAGCATGCAGGCTGAAGAATACCTCTACTACAAGCACCTAAATGGAGACGTACCCTGCAACAACCTACTCATTGAAATGCTGCATGCCAAACGAGCATAGGCTGCAAGCCCAGGGCCTCTGCACCTCCAGAAAACCTTCTGGCCTGCACCATACAATCGTAACTTTAAATGGGAACACAGAAGACACATTGTGGCAAGGAGACAACACAACGAGATCTGTTCGTCATTAGGCATGAGATGGATCAGGCTATAGCCATGGAATCTGATCCAGTGATCCCATCACACCTTCAATGCATCCCCCCACCCCGCCCTACCCCCCCAGCCCCGCCCCACCCCCACCCTACCCCCCCACCCCCACCATACCCTCACCCCACCCCCACCCTACCCCCCACCCCACCCCCACATTACCCTCCCCACTCCCACCCTACCCTCCCCCCACCTTACCCTCCCTCCACCCCACCCTCGCCCTACCCCCCCAGCCCCACCCCACCCCCACCCTACCCTCCCCACCCCACCCTACCCACACCCTACCCCCCCACCCTACCCTCCCCCACACCCCCACCCCCACTCTACCCCACCCCACCACCACCCTACCCTCCCCCACACCCCCACTCTACCCCACCCCACCACCACCACCACCCTACCCTCCACCACACCCCCACCCACCCCACCCCCACCCACCCCACCCCCACCACCACCCTACCCTCCCCCACACCCCCACCCTACCCCCCACCCCTACCCTACCCTCCACTCCACAAGGAAACCTCTGTGAGGCCTTTAAGGAAGAGCTGACTCATATCCAGTTCACTTTGTCAAACTGGTCAGATTAATATCACATCATCATTTCCCGTCTCTTTAGATAGACCATTGATTCTGGGAAGTTTAAGAGTACGCGTGGGCTTTGTGCACTATTGGTAACGCAGTTGGGGCCTCATATGCACCAAGATGCCCAGAGGTTTTGAAGCACGTGGGACTGGAAGCAAAGCCGGTGTTAGTAACGAGCTCTCATCAACCTCCTCCGTCCCTCCTTTTCCCCAAAGAAAGTGTCCCTGATGATTGTCGGTATGGTACTTGATACGGGATCTGAAGGCTTGACTCTAAAATGGCTTCATTCTCCATTAGTTTGCTCAGATCACAAGAGCCCATCTCTGTGTTTGGCCCAGACAGGCTGCAAGGAACCATCTGTCAAGTAATTAGCTTGACGTACCCGTTAGATTTCCTTTGCCAGAGTGCGTACGCTGTTTGAAGAGCCAAGCCTGGCCACAGAACAATAATGGGAGAAGGAAAAGCCAACTGTAAACTGATCTGGGATGTCAAAGGCTCATTTCACATTCACAACTCTTAATACTTAGCATTGTAGTATTAAATTTGTGATGTCACAGTTAAGTAGAGCGTTGCCTTATTTCTGTGAATCTTGAATATGCGAAAGAATATAATTGAAGTATTAATATTGCAAATTCAGCAACGAAGGTGTTTACATTTATGAGCTCCTCTGTGAAGAACTGTGATGATATGAATTGCAAAGCAATGACTTCCTTCATTACGTTTGATCGGTAACTTTTTTACCAGTACTTAATTTTTATGTCGTGAGACACTAAAATCAAAAAAGGGAATTCTCACTAAGGCTTTTAATTTCAACAGATCAACCTTTGGCCACAATAATCACTTGTATAAACAATTAGATTTTTTTGTCAGGATTGTTGGCTTTGTTACTGGACTAGTTCGGTTGATATTGTACATCATAGTTTACGGTGCAGAGAATTACGTTACTATTTATTTCTCTGTTGTCTCATCTCTCTGCGGAAGAGAGCACGACTGACAAAAGCCAAATAACTGCATACGTTCACTGTAGCACCTTTCAAAAATTTGCAGTTACAGCCAGTTCAGGGACAAACATATCTTAAAAAGAATCGAGCAGTTTGTTTAAATATATATTATATATATAGTAGGAATCAGATAATGTAAAAAAAAAAGATAAATCTGTTGCAAATGATGTGAATTATGGCTTCATCTTTAGCTAAGCAGAAAGCTTTAAAGTTGAAATCGTGCATTAAATAATAAATTGTCTTGTAAACTATATGTTCTATACCAAAGACTGTAGTTAGCTTATGTTTTCTGTATTCCGTGGTCTTACTGCAGTGCAGAATGTAAAACCGTAATACTTACTTCAATGGACATACTGTAAGCACTGAACAAGCTTTATCTACTACGTGGAGAGTGAGACGTGTGGCTCCTCTTTATACTCTTAGCTGCCTGCTTCAGGTCTTAGGAAATCCCTTTACTGATGTCTTACAGAACATTCGTGAAGCTTCTTCTCTCTTGTGTTGTTTACAGTTATTTTGGAGAGTGTTAGAATTCAATCAGAACAGTTCTACCTTGCGATTTCAAGGACACTGCCAGGCCAAAGAAGGGCTCCTTTCACACTGCCCAAGACTGTACATTAACGAACTAGGCTGTGGTAAAATGATTCATCTGGCGAGCCCTGGCAGTAACTATAAAAGGATGCAGAGAACACAAAATGATGTTAAGCTTTTACTGTTTTATGATTGTGCTACACTGTGTGAACAGACATTCTGTCTCATCAGTACTTTCCATGTAGGCTGTTGTTCTATGGCTCCTTTGGATTTCAGACCATTCAACCCACCGTCAGTGTGCAGATACTCCACCCATCTCTCAATGTACAATATAGCAACTGGAATGGCGTGCTGTCATTTCTGGCCAACAGTTTCTTTACACTGATGGAGTTTTTCAGTATTTCAATAAATAATGATATGCACGGCATATCGCTTGTTGAGTCCACAACCGTTGTCATGTTGTTTGTGTGTGCGTTACTTTGTACCAAAGAGAAATAAAATGAACACTGTACATTACTACTTACATTGATATCTGCACAGTGCACTAACCTCATTCCTCGCTGTCTGTCAAAGGAAGGGTTGGCAGGTTGAACACTCATTCCCTCACACACACCCAATTACTTAGTTAGAACATAGAACAGTACCGCACAACAGACCCTTCCGCCCACAAAGTAATGACCATCCTTTATCTGACTGCACAAAATCCACATCCAAATCCATAGGGTGGCACGGTGGCGCAGCAGTAGAGTTGTTGCCTTACAGCGCCAGAGACCTTGGTTTGATCCTGACTATGGGTGCTTGTCTGTACGGAGTTTGTATGCTCTTCCCGTGACCCGCATGGGTTTTCTTCGAGATCTTCGGATTCCTCCCACACTCCAAAGACGTACATGTTTGTAGGTTGATTGGCTTGGTAAATGTAAAAATGGTCTCTAGTGTAGGATAGTGTTGGTGTGCGGGGATCTTTGGTTGGTGTGGACTCAGTGGGCCGAATGGCCTGTTTCCGGGCTGTATCTCTAAACTAAAACTAAAAACTAAAACTCCACTATATGTTAAACTGGGTTGTTGTGTCATGCGTAACATATCAAAAGCACAGCAGCAAAATATTCGATCACTGCCTCACACAGATCTTTACTAGAAAATAGTTTATTCTAATTGATTATCGAGCATCCCTTCAAACTCGTTTCTGCAAGTTTTTGCACTTTTGTAATTAGTCTTACAAGCCCAAGTTTGGGATATAACTCTAAGTCACCTAGGCTGAGCCTGTGAAACTTTCTACATTGACATCCTAGCTATTGAGGCAGTGCAGTGTAGGTTCACGAGGTTAATCCACGGGATGGGGGGACTGTCATATGAGGAAAGATTGGAAAGACTGGGCTTGTATTTACTGGAATTTAGAAGGATGAGAGGGGTTCTTATAGAAACATATATTTATATAAGGACTGGACAAGCTAGACGTAGAAAAAATGTTCCCAATGTTGGGGGAGTCCAGAACCAGGGGCCACAGTCTAAGAATAAAGGGGAGGACATTTAAAACTGAGGTCACCCAGAGAGTTGTGAATTTGTGGAATTCTCTGCCACAGAAGGCAGTGGAGGCCAAATCACTGGATGAATTTAAAAGAGAGTTAGATAGAGCTCCAGGGTCTAGCGGAATCAAGGGATATTGGGAGAAGGCAGGCACGGGGTACTGATTGTGGATGATCAGCCATGGTCACAATGAATGGCGATGCTGGGTCAAAGGGACAAATGGCCTCCTCCTGCACCTATTTTCTATGTTTCGATGTTTCTATTTTTTATGTTTGATGTCCTAAATATTTTGAACAATTTCTCTGGTGCTGTCTTACCTGTTATGCATAGAACGTAGCAAAGTACAGGTTCTTTAGGCTAAAATGTCTGTGCCAAACATGATGCCAAGATAAACTGGCATCCTCTGCCTATACACGATCCATATCTTTCTATTCCCTGCATATCTGCTTGTCTATCTAAAAGCCTCTTAAGCACCATTATTGTACGTGCCTCCACCATTACCCTTGACGACGTGTCCCAGGCTCCCACCACTTTGTGTAAAAGGAAAAGTCGCCCCTCTTACCTTAAAGCTATGCCTCCAGTATTTAATGTTCCCACCCCGAGAAAAAGATTCTGACTGTCCACCCTATCGATGCCTCTCATGATTTTAAGTACTTCTATGAAGTAAAGTTAAACATACTTTAGTCAACCTGTAAGTATACAGGAGCTCACTTTATTTCTGAGACCAAAATATTTAGCAGAGGTTTAAAACATGTGGCAAATGCTGGGAACCTCAATAGCTAACAATGGATAGGACGGGTTTGGAGGGATATGGACCAAACGCAGGCAGGTGGGACTAGTGTAGCTGGGACATGTTGGCCAGTGTGGGCAAGTTGGGCCGAAGGGCCTGTTTCCACACTGTATCACTCTATGACTCGAGTGGAAAGAGAAGTAGCTGAAGTACTGATTACTATGACAGACCAACATTGACCGGCTCAGAGTTTCAGCTGAGAAGAGGTTGTGGAAAGATGATCAAGTGGCAGCATTCAAACTCAAAACAGCTACAGAGAAAGCTAACAAAATATTATTTTACTTTAAATTGTGCAACAAGAATGGGATATTAAATTTGAACAATAAAGGATATTCTTAGGTTTGAGAACAGAACTTCTGATGGAGTAAGTACTGAGAGAACGAGCAGAATCGCAGAAACTAAAGGCAAGAAGCCTGGCTTCGCTTATGGAATAACGGAACGGTTTTGCAGGGAATGTTAGTTGTTTTCCTGAACAGGAAACTCAGTCGTTAATCCTAATTCTACCCTCACTACTCTCAAATGTCGTTTCTAATCTCCATTCTTCCAATGAATAGGAATCTGAGGGGTATCTTTTTCACACAAAGGGTGGTGGATGTGTGGAACAATCTGCCAGAGGAGGTAGTTGAAGCAAGGACTATCGCAACGTTTAAGAAACAGTTAGACAGGTCCATGGATAGGACAGGTTTGGAAATGGGCCAAACGCAGGCAGGTGGGACTAGTGTAGCTGGGACATGTGTGGCAAGTTGGGCCGAAGGGCCTGTTTCCACGCTGTATCACTCTATGACTCAAATAATAAAGAATTTGTAAGCTAATGCATCGGGAGACTGTTGAAATGAGATGCTCTGCATTATCCTTTCAGTGGCTATAAGGAACTAGTTTATTCATAATTTACCAACTAACATTAACCACACATCTCTCTGCTCTACAGTTAATCCGCAAGTGTTAGCACTAGGATACTTATTATAATTCAAGGTATCTAAGGTTTCAAGGTCAGTTTATAATTCATTATATAGTTCTGGATAAAGATACATTTGTGCATGTTATCTTTTGAAACCCGTGACACATCTAGTCAGTCTGTGGAATAGTTAACAGCATTAAAACCCATGCAGAATTAATTATGCTTTAAAACTTCAAGAGTACTTCTTTACAAAAGTACCTCCAGTCAGTGAAACCCCAGGATTATTTCAATGCTACATAGACAAATGATCCCACTCACTGCAGAACAAAATCGAGGGTCACACACACGTGACCCATTACAATATATTCATAACACATGCAATCCATTTTAAATGTATGTCATGTAGAAAGTGACAATAATGTGGCAAGCCGTAAATCTCACCACTGCCTGGAGAATTTAAAGTCCTTTGAGTTATGTTCCTCGGTTAATTTATCATAATTACAATTGTTATGATAGATTTTAACCGCTATAAAAAAGCAGATGATGACAATTAATTTTGCGCGTCCCAAATATCGATACATCACAGGCTTTGCAACATTTCTTCTCCACAAATTGGATCTTGGTGGTAAATCCTGCAGGTTCTAACGAAAAAATATTTGTAGCATTCAGATTCCTTTGTGTATCTGATAATATTAGCTTATCGTATTATCAAATGATAAAACGAGTGCTTCATGTAGCACCACAGTTTGATCTAGCTTCAGATTTGTGCATTTCCAACAAGAATTAGTCCATCGTTTTGTGATTATTGACGAATAATTTTTAATGTTTGGTAAAACAGATACAGAGTAATTCCAAGGTCAATCCAAGGGACACTCTCTGCTTGATATTAAAGACAGTTACATGCACTGTTACATTTGCTGCTACTTCAGGTCGTGTTGTACTCCCTTGCTATATATATCGCATGACTTTGACCATCGTTTTTTTTACTACAAGCGTTAATAACTATGACTCACACAATCGTTACTTTTGCTAACTTCAACTTGAGTAATTATTTCAGTCAGGAGTCACGTTCCAGATATGAGATAAAGAGCCATAAATAATAGTTGCTAACACTGTTCACAGTAAAAACTCAAAATGCCATTCCCCGAAGGATTGTTGTTGGTCTGATGTGTTTTAGTCAAGTGGAACACAGTTGCAGCTAAACTGGAGACTAACCTCCTTGGTCTTATGAACGATGGCAATTGTGCCTGAGTGTTAATGATGACAGAACGCCCATCATCAATCTGCTTTACCAGAGTTTTTAAAGACACTCAAGAGCTTTCGGCTCCACACACCAAGGTTCCGCTGCAGCACTGTTACTTCGCAACCTTGTGTGCAACACAAGTCAGAAGGACACCCTGTCATCTTGGTTTAATCAGTCCAGATACAAGCTGCCAACTCGCTTTACAGCCGTGACATTCAGCGAGGGGCAAGAGTGGTCGTCAAGCTCCAGAGGAACGTGCAGGCTGCAAACATCTTCCTTGTTCTCCTGTCCGTCGGGAAGTGTGCCAGCAGCTTTGCAACCCTGTGGGTAGATTTTTAAAAAAGGTGTCGAATTAAAACGAGAAGCAGCATTTCGTCCTCTTTAAGAGCTCAAATGTCCCGGAAACTAATACTATCTTTCAAAAGCGTCACGGATGAGTGATCTGCTGTCTTGGTGGCCAATCTCAAATCCCTTTTAATTGGTTTGCGCTATTCTGAGAGTTTTCACCTGTTTCACTGAAAATCCTCAACACAAGAACTCAATGGCAAATATCACATTTATTCCCACGTTGTCTGGATTTCTCTGAATGCCCACAAAGTTCCCACCTGGAAAATAAATGCTAAATAAATTATTATTAACATTATTGCAGTGTCCTGTAAAAAATATACATTTGGGGCAGTATTTTTTGAAAAACGAATTGAAAAATAAAACTTGTTTTTTAATATAAAAACCACATTTTCAGTCTCTTCCATATGCTGCGGCTTTTTATAACATTATAACGGCTGCAAAGTAAGTTCTATTGAAGACAAAAATATCTAGATGCCATAATGTGGTTTACATCTAATGCCAATAAAAATAAATGTAAAAAGTCGGAACAGGGCATTGATTTTGAATGATCATATTGAATGGCGGTGCTGGCTCGAAGGGCCGAATGGCCCACTCCTGCACATATTTTCTATATTTCTATAAAAATACATTCAGAGCGTTTTGAGATGTTCTTTAGAATGCGTTGAAGGAAGCTTTATATTTTCTCCTTCCATTCAATGGTAACAATCTCTGAAGCCCAATGACAACATTTTCCAGCATTCCATTAATTAACAGAACAATGGTCAGGCTTTAGAAAACCAATCTGTCAGATTCAAATACAAATACACAATTCAGCCTCTTCAGGCACAAAACCTTCCAGTGGTATTTAAATTGTACAGACACATCATAAAGGATTCAAGGCTATATACAATCGAAAGCCCAAGCAGTACATTGACAAAAAAAATAGAACAACTAAATAAAAGATGTCATCCTTTTAAAGGTGACTTCAGTGTAAACTCAATTCTCAGGTTATCTGTCTTTTTAATCTTGTTTTTCTCTTCGGTCTTTTTAAAACCTCTGCTCTGCACAATGCCCTGATATAAGATGCATTAAACTCCTCCATTTCCTGACCCTACATGCTCGTTGCCAATTTGGCAAGTACGTGCTCCAACACTTCCTGGCGTGACCATGAACCTACTTCGGAAGCTCAGGCCACTCACGCCTGTATCATAAAACAGGTGCAGTATGTTACCAGAGAGGCAAGGAACTGCAGATGCTGGTTTAAACGTGTAGGAAAATAACTGCAGATGCTGGTTTAAATCGAAGGTAGATACAAAATGCTGGAGTAACTCAGCGGGTCAGGCAGCATCTCTAGAGAGAAGGAATGGGTGACGTTTCGGGTTGAGATCACTCACCCATTCCTTTTCTCCAGAGATGTGAAACTCCTGCATTTTGTGTCTCTCGTCAGTTTATGTGAGGGGCGAGAATTTAGGAGCGGGCTGATGGGCGATTGTCCATCGGTACTCCTACCTCCAAGGTCTCCACGTTCAGGAAAGTTGTCCTGCTCTTACTGAAGTGGAAGACTTACCTGACATGATCGAGTCAAGGGTGTACAATTTAGTTTAGTTTATTGTCACGTGTACCGAGGTACAGTGAAAAGCTTCTTGTTGCGTGCTAACCAGTCAGCGGAAAGACAATACATGATTACAATTAAGATTGAAAAGACTAGGCTTGTATTCACTGGAGTTTAGAGAGATGAGAGGGAATCTTATATAATTTCTTCACACAGAGAGTGGTGAGGCTGTGGAATTCTCTGCCACAGAAGGTAGTTGAGGCCAGTTCATTGGCTATATTTAAGAGGGAGTTAGATGTGGCCCTTTTTGCTAAAGGGATCAGGGGGTATGGAGAGAAGGCAGGTACAGGCTACTGAGCTGGATGATCAGCCATGATCATATTGAATGGCGGTGCAGACTCGAAGGGCCGAATGGCCTACTCCTGCACCTATTTTCTATGTTTCTATGTTTCTATAGAAACATATAAAATTATAAAAGGACTGGACAAGCTAGATGCAGGAAAAATGTTCCCAATGTTGGGGGAGTCCAGAACCAGGGGCCACAGTCTTAGAATAAAGGGGAGGCCATTTAAAACTGAGGTGAGAAGGAACTTTTTCACCCAGAGTTGTGAATTTGTGAAATTCTCTGTCACAGAGGGCAGTGGAGTCCAAATCACTGGATGGATTTAAGAGAGAGTTAGATAGAGCTCTAGGGGTTAGTGGAATCAAGGGATATGGGGAGAAGGCAGGCACGGGTTATTGATTGGGGATGATCAGCCATGATTACAATGAATGGAGGTGCTGGCTCGAAGGGCCGAATGGCCTCCTCCTGCACCTATTTTCTATGTTTCTATGTTTCTAAGCCATCCACAGTGTACAGACACACGATAAATCGAGTAATGTTTAGTGCAAGATGAAGCCCAATAAAGTCCGATTAAAGATAGTCCAAGGGTCTTTGATGAGGTAGATAGCAGCTCAGGACCACTCTCTAGTTGTTGCTAGGATGGTTCAGTTACAGGTGGACACCCTGAGAATGGGGCTTCAGGGGGTCAGTGTGGTGAAGGAGGAATTTGGCACGCTTCCCTTCATTGGGAAGGGCAACCTTTTCACGGTCTTTTCCCAGGATGGAGGATTCTAAAATTGGCTTAAGGTGAGAGGGGAGAGAATTAAGAGGGACCTCAGGGGTAATGTGTTCACTTAGAGGGTAGCCAGTATCTGGAATAAGCTGCCAGAGGAAGATATAGAAGTGGATACAATTACGACTTTTAAAAGGCACTTGGACATATGGTCAGGAAGGGAATAGAGGATACGGGCTAAATGCAGGAAGATGGGCTTAGCCAAGAACCTCATCTTGCTCGGCATGAGCAGGGTGGGGTGAAGGGCCTGTTTCTGTGCTGTACAGCTCTGTGATTCCATGAAGGTGGATGAGAATCAAATCAGAGTGTATAAAGGAATAGCTGACAAAGGTCATTAAATACTGTAGCAAGCCAGCGCCTGACACGTGCTGTGTATGGAGGAACTGCAGATGCTGGTTTACACTGAAGGTGGACACAAAAAGCTGGAGTAACTCAGTGGGACTGGCAGCATCTGTGGAGAGAAGGAAAGGGAGATGAACATTTGGGGTCGAGACCCATCTTCGGACTACTGGGCAGCCTGGCGATGCAGACAGGATAAAAGGAGCAGGTTCCTCCAGAAGAGAAACATCTCAAACGTTGCCCAAACACTGCATCAACAAGTGCGTCCTCTAGCCCCCTTGAGTTGTCTGTTGGTCAAGTTGCACTGCGGTTCGATCCTGGGCCACGACAGTCACTAATTCAGGGACAACTTTGTTGGACGCAGAATGCTGGAGTAACTCAGCGGGACAGGCAGCATCTCTGGAGAGAAGAAATGGGTGACGTTTCGGGTCGTGATCCTTCTAGGGTCTGAAGAAGGGTTCTGAAGAGGGGTTTTGACTCGGAAGGTCTCCCATTCCTTCTCTCCAGAGATGCTGTCTGTCCCGCTTAGCTACTCCTGCATTTTGTGTCCATCTTTGGTTTCAACCAGCGTCTGCAGTTCCTTTGTCCTCAACAGCTTTGTTGGCCTTTAAACACCTGAGTGCTGAGATGAGTGGCACGGAGTTTAGAAACATAGATACATAGAAAATAGGTGCAGGAGGAGGCCATTCGGCCCTTCGAGCCAGCACTGCCATTCATTGTGATCATGGCTGATCATCCACAATCAGTACCCCGTGCCTGCCTTCTCCCTATATCCCTTGATTCCACTAGCCCCGAGAGCACTAACTTTATTTTAAAGAGTTAGTGCTCCACTGCCCTCTGTGGCAAAGAATTCCACAAATGCACAACTCTCTGGGTGAAAAAGTTTCTTCTCACCTCAGCGCTAAATGGCCTCCCCTTTATTCTAAGACTGTGGCCCCTGGTTCTGGACTTGCTCAACATCGGGAACTTTTCCTGCATCTAGCTTGTCCAGTCCTTTTATAATTTCATACGTTTCTATAGGTTTAACCAGAGTGTGATGAAAGGGAGTGTGGCTGAGCAGAGGGAATACTGCTTTGCACTCTCACCAGCTTCACACTGCTTCTTCTCATGATAAGCACCCGTGACTACCTGTCAGCAACCTGTCACAGCTCCACCACCCAGTCTGCCTAGCCCTCCCGCCCCTCGCAAACACCCCTCATAGTCGACAGCCTGGAAATGAACAAGAACGCTGGCTGGGCAGCTCTAAATACACAATAGGGTTAATACAACATGCAACAAGGAGACACTATCCAGAGCCTTAATGAAGCGCAGTGCCTGAGGATACCAGCCCTTTTGAAAAACAAATTGCCCGTCGTGCGAATCTAAGCACATGTAACATTTAATGGAAGATATGTAATTGACGTAACTCAGCGGGACAGGCAGCATCTCCAGAGAGAAGGAATGGGTGACGTTTCGACTCAGACCTAACATTTAATTGAAATCTAACGTCCTGAAGCAGAGCAGTAGGAGACAGAATGCCTGGTACAATATAAGTTCCCTCTCCAGTAATTTACTGCCCTTGTGCGGGAAACTTCGGAGGTGCATCCCTAACGTAAACTGGTGCATTTTTACTGGTTGTTTGCACACTCACCCTGCACCATTCCCCTTCCGCCTGTGTTTGTTCGATGTGGGAGAGAGCTGTCTCAAGGTTAATTCTTCCCATGCAGGCAAGCAGAACACTTACGCATTCATTTGTTTTAGGTTGTAGCATTGTATTAATTCTCAGTGGCATTGGTAACTAATCCATTCGCAGAGACTTGCTCTATACCTTTCAGTGCCATTACAAAGCACTTAGAGATGTGCAGCCCATTAGCTGATACCGTATGAACTCTTGAAATAACAGCCGTCTTCCACCCACCCCAAGTATTTATTAAATAAAGCCATTTTTTAGGACACCAGTCAAAAGGGCGGTAAGATGGAGTAACGGTGGAGTTGCTGTCTTACAGTGCTTACAGCGCCAGAGACCCGGGTTCCATCCAGACTACGGGTGTTGTCTGTACTGAGTTTGTACGTTCTCCCTGTGACCCGCGTGGGTTTTCTCCTGGTGCTTCTTTTTTCTCTCCCACTCTAAAGCCGGACAGGTTTGTAGATTGATAGAAACATAGAAACATAGAAAGTAGGTGCAGGAGTAGGCCATTCGGCCCTTCGAGCCTGCACCGCCATTCAATATGATCATGGCTGATCATCCAACTCAGTATCCTGTAGCTGCCTTCTCTCCATACCCCATGATCCCTTTAGCCACAAGTGTCACATCTAACTCCCTCTTAAATATAGCCAATAAATTGGCCTCAACTACCTTCTGTGGCAGAGAATTCCACAGATTCACCATTCTCTGTGTGAAAAAAAACTTTCTCATCTCGGTCCTGAAAGACTTCCCCCTTATCCTTAAACTGTGACCCCTTGTTCTGGACTTCCCCAACATCGGGAACAATCTTCCTGCATCTAGCCTATCCAACTCCTTAAGAATTTTGTAAGTTGGCTTGGTATGATTGTAAAATTGTCCGCCCTATAGTGTGTGCAGGATAGTGTTAGCGTGCGGGGATCATCACGTGTGGCTGCGCCTAACGGCTGCGGCTCTCTGGCAGTCTGTCTGTACTTTTTCCTTTTTTGTTTGTTTGTGTGTCGGTGTTGGGATGGTTTTTGTTTCTGTTTTTGGCTGTGTATGTGTGGGGGGGTGGGGTGGGGTGTGGTGGGGTGGGGGAAACCTTTCTATTATTAGGTCTCTTCCCCGGGGCGCAGCTCGGCCGCGGGGCCTTCCATCGCCCGCGGGGCCTTCCATCGCCCGCGGGGCCTTCCATCGCCCGCGGGGCCTTCCAACGCCCGGCGTGGCTCGGCCGCTGGACTTAGCATCGCCGGCGCGGCTCGGCCGCGGAACCTAACAGTGCCCGGCGTGGCTCGGCCGCAGGGCCTTCCATGGGGAGAAGGCAGGCACGGGTTACTGATTGTGGACGATCAGCCATGATCACAATGAATGGCGGTGCTGGCTCGAAGGGCCAAATGGCCTCCTCCTGCACCTATTTTCTATGTTTCTATGTTTTTATGTTTCTATGTTGGTCAGTGTGGGCAAGTTGGGCTGAAGGGCCTGTTTCCACACTGTATCACTCTATGACAGCAGTCCATAAACATAGTCTGCAGATAAGGTAAAGTAAGTATAAGGATTTGGGAACGTTTCTTGGGCAGACTCAGACTTGTGGCCTGCGACATTACTTAACCTATTACATCCTAATAGGGTAACACCATGATACATCCTCAGTACATCTAAAGTGCCAGGCATTTTGTAAAACATCATTAAAACTAAAATGCCTCAGGATGGAAAATACTGTCAATGATATTAATAACCACCACTGCAGTGGTCCAGATCATGAACAATGATGAGAGGAGTACAGAAAGGAGATAGAGAACTTAGTAACATGGTATCAGGACACCCAACCTCTCCCTTGATGCCAGCAACATGCAGGAAGGAGCTAGTTATTGACTTCAGGAAGCACAGTGGAGTTCCTTCCCACAATCAGCTTCAATGGTGCCAAAGTGGTAATGGTTGAAAACTTCCAGTTCCTTGACATAAATATTACCAAGGATCTGTCATGGACCAACCACATTAATGAAACAGCTAAGAAGGCACACCTACACCTCTACTCCTTAGGAGAATCAGGACACTTGGCACGTCTCCAGTGACTCTTACAAAAGTCTACACATGCAACACAGAAAACTATTTTGCTGCTTTTTTTTTCTCACCCCCACCCCCCCATGCTTACAATCAGTCTGAAGAAGGGTCTCGACCCAAAACGCCACCAATCCATGTTCTCCAGAGATGCTGCCTGACCCGCTGAGTTACACCAGCACTCTGTGAAACGTCACCTATCCATGTTCTCCAGAGATGCTGCCTGACCCGCTGAGTTACTCCAGCACTCTGTGAAACGTCACCTATCCATGTTCTCCAGAGATGCTGCCTGACCCGCTGAGTTACTCCAGCACTGTGAAACGTCACCTATCCATGTTCTCCAGAGATGCTGCCTGTCCTGCTGAGTTGCTCCAGCACTTTTGTGTATTAACCAGCATCTGCAGTTCTTTACTTCAACACTATAGAAAGCACACTGTCGGGTTGCATCACAGCTTGGTTTGGGAACAGCTCTGCCCAAGACCACAAGACATTACATAGTTGTGGATTTTATTCACAAAATGCTGGAGTAACTCAGCAGGTCAGGCAGCATCACGGGAGAGAAGGAATAGGTGACATTTCGGGTCGAGACCCTTCTTCAGACATAGTTGTGGACGTAGCCCAGTCCATCACACAAACCAAACTTCCTACTATTGATTCCATCTTCACCACGCTGCCTCAGAAAATCAGCCAACATAATCAGAGACTTGTCCTACCCCGATCATTACTCTCCCCGCTCCTAATGGGCAAAAGTTACAGAAGCTTGAAAGCACGCACCACCAGATTCAGGAACCGATCCTTCACCCTTGTTATCAGGCTTCTGACCCGTCCTTCCATTTGCTAGGGTACTGTCTGTTCACCTCTACCATATTGCGGACATTTGACTCTGTTTATAGACTGATGCACTACATTGCTGAGAACTATATTCTGCTCTCTGTGACTTTCCCTTTGCTCTACCTATTGTATTTGAATTTGGCAATTGTATTGATGTATAGGATTATCTAATCGTTTCGGATAGCTGCAAGACTATATTTTCCCCTTTGCCATGCTGCTTATACTGAGGCAGGCAACTGCCTTCGGAGGCTGTGGTGGCGCTGCGTGAGCGGCTGCGACTCGCCTTCGGAGGCACCGGAGGCTTCGGCTGCGGGCCGCGGGCTGTGTGGATATCTAAAGCTCGCAGGCCCTGCCCTGGGTGGGGGCCGACATCGGGGGGGCCGACATCGGGAGCTCCGGCAGCGGCAGCGTCCTCGCCCGCCCCGAATCGCAGGGCTTGGGTCGGCCCGCCGCGGACCTTTCACCGTCCGGCGTGGCCTGAAATAGGCCGTGGGATTTTCTCCGCTTCAATGTCGGGAGCCCCGACCG
The DNA here is from genome assembly GCF_053455715.1 of Rhinoraja longicauda. Classification (NCBI taxonomy): domain Eukaryota; kingdom Metazoa; phylum Chordata; class Chondrichthyes; order Rajiformes; family Arhynchobatidae; genus Rhinoraja; species Rhinoraja longicauda. The sequence continues at coordinate 59,599,806 of NC_135963.1, read as the reverse complement.
CCCCGACGTGGCAACTTCAACACCACCCCGACCGCGGGAGAAGACGGCAGGGAAGAGAAAAGAAATTCTGGCCTTCCATCACAGTGAGGAGGTGACTGGAGGAGACTCACTGTGATGGATGGTTCTTTTTTGTTTTGTGTTGGTTTGTGATTGTGTGTGTTATTGCTTATTTTTATTGCTCTTATTGTTGGACTGTGGGTAATGGAATTTCGTCCAAAAGACTTGGGGGTTTTTTATGACAATAAAGGCAATTCTGAACACATCTACTCCTTCCCAGCGGAGTCACCTTTCTCTGCACCCACCAGGGTCCCATGATCTGAATTTTGCCATCCATGCACACCACAACAGAGTTTGCTTTCTTTGCCAGCAAGAAATATATGATATTGGAAATGTAACAAGTTGGGAGGTCATGTTGTATAAGATATCGGCGAGGCCACGTTTAGAGTATTGTGTTCAGTTTTGGGCGCAGTGTTATAGGAAAGATGTTGTCAAGCTGGAAAGGGTGCAGAGATCTACGAGGATGTGGGCAGGACTCGCGGGTCTGAGCAGACTAGGTCTCTAATCCTTGGAGCACAGGAGAATGAGGGGGTGATCTTATAGAGGAGTAAAAAAATCATGAAAGGAATAGATCAGGTAAACACACAGAGTCTCATGCCCAGTGTGGGAAATCAGGAACCAGAGGACATAGGTTTAAGGTAAGGGGGGGGGAGGGGGGGGGAGATTTAATAGAACTCTGAGGGGTCTATTATTTTTTTACACAAAGGGTGGTGGGTGTATGGAATGAGCTGCTGGAGGAGGTAGTTGAGGCAGGGATTATTGCAACGTTTAAAAAACATTTAGACAGGTACATGGATAGGACAGGTCTAGAAGGATATGGGCCAAACGCAGGCAGGTGGGACTAGTTAGATGGGGCATGTTGGTCGATGTGGGGAAGGGCCTGTTTCCACGCTGTATCACTCTTCGACTCTATCACACCAGAACAAAGCTGGGAACTATTTTATGAAAGAGCTGTACTGATGCTTTTTAGGGTGGTCAGTGCAGCAGGTGCCAGAAATAATGTAAATGTGTGTGGGGAGATGCACAAATTCACCCATGTACAGTGTGATCACAGCACCATTGCAACGTGATATGGGCTGGGGGCACATTCACAGAGAACTCTCCCAGACTGGGCTTCACATCTGGGACCAACCTCAGTCCCTGGGAGTGCAGAAGGGCTTTTCAATAGGTCAAGGTGTTTGTGAGCATTGGGAACCAGGCTGGAGTAGAGTAGCCAGCTTGGACACAGCGGTGGGACCCAGGTTTTGAAGTTGCCGTTAAAAGGTAAATATTGTGAAACTTTATAACCTGAGGCCAAAGTAGAAAGGACACCCTGGGCCTGCCTTTGGTGCTCACCATCAATCTAAAGCTCAAACAAGTGAAAAATAACACTACAAATGCAGCTTTATTGCCTGACCACCTCTGAGCCATGAGAATTATACCATTGGCTCACAGACCTCAATATTGTGCACTCGAGATATAAACTATGAGAAAGCTAAATGATCGTTCATTTTTATAAATCTATTTTTGCATTGATTTTCTGACCTGCACAAAATATATGGTCAAACAGACACAAAAAGGGAAACCTCTTCTGCTGTAAACACGATTAACTAAAACAGGCCTTCATTCATAGAATGTGTGTGATGTATTGGTGTTGGTTTATGATTGTAACGTGCACCCAGACATAGGGAAAAACTTTGTTTGCGTGCTATCCAGTCAGATCATACCATACACGCGTACAATCATGCCAAATGTGCCAGGTATTTAATTATTATTTACACCTCTCTCCTAGTAAGTGTTTCTCATTCAATTAATGTTATTTTGCCATCATGAAATAATGTAGTTTAGTTTAGTTTAGAGGCCCTTCGGCCCATCGTGTCTGCACCGACCATCGACCGCTGCACATTAATACTATTCTACACACACGAGGGACAATTTTACACTTTACACCAAGCCAATTTTAATCTTACACCAAGCCAATTAGCCTATAAGTCTGGACGTTTTTGTAGTGTGGGAGCAAACTAGAGATCCCGGAGAAAACCCACGCAGGTCACGGGGAAAACGTACAAACTCCGTGCAGATAGCACACGTAGTCGGGATCGAACCCGGGTCTCCAGTGTTGCAAGCGCTGAAAGGCAACAACTCTACCGCTGCGCCACCGTGCCGCCCTAAATACCGAGGAAGCTATTGCTCTGGTCACTGTGACTGCTTCATAAGGGCTTTCTCTTGGTTATAAGTACACACAGGAAATCTTAAAAATGTTTAGAGAGACAGGGTGCCCTATTGTGCAACCTACACCAGGCCAAGGAGATCTTTAAGTAATATTTAATTGTTCCCAACACTGTAATCGCATCACCCTTTCGCAACTGATGATCAATTTGCACACTTGATTTAATAGAAGCAACGGTTTAATAAACTACAGGCTGGATGCCTGTTGTTGGATAGACAGAAAAAAGCTGGAGTAACTCAGCGGATCAGGCAGCATCTCTGGATAGAAGGAATGGGTGACGTTTCGGGTCGAGACCCTTCTCCAGACCTGCCACGGCTTTGATAAAAAAACAAACATACTTTTTTGAAAATTGAAGTTTGAATTTGGTGCCCATAAAATCTCAGTGCATATTAATCCTTCACAGCCCAAGACTAATTGCAACATTCAGTGAGACCAAAGGTAATCTGCGATCAAACGCTATTCAACTAGGTTTTCTATTTCCCTCAATACCTATTTTTAAACAAAAAATGATCAATCTCACATTCAAATTTAACAGCAGACCAAGACATCCATTGGTAACAGTTCCTCCTGGGCTCTATGGATTGAAGTATTTACTAATGCTAACATTTTGAAAGATTCAATAAAATTACAGGTTAAATTTCTAAAATGTGAATATAAATAAACTTTTTGGTATGTGTAACAAAAGCTGGTATGATTTAATGCACTTTGATTATGAAATAATTGTAGCCCATTATAGTGTTTTACAATTTTATATGTCTGGGAATTCTGAAACTAAAAGCACATCGTCAACTCTGAGCTAAAATTTGTAATTCAGTGAGTCATTGTGCAAATATTTAAGAGGATGGCAGGTCTGGTCTGGATTTAATGACTCCATCGTACTGAAGAAAGTTCTATGACCATCGCCTAATGGTTTAGTTCGTTTAGTTTATTGTCACGTGTACCGAGGTACAGTGAAAAGCTTTTGTTGCGTGCTATCCTGTCAGTGGAAAGACAATACATGATTACAGTTGAGCCATTAGTGTTTGGACACATGAAAAGGGAATAGCGTTTAGTGCAAGGTAAAGCCAGCAAAGTTACCGAGTATGATGGTTATTAATTTAGGGCGGTCACGGTGGCGCAGTGGTAGAGTTGCTGCCTTGCAGCGCCGGAGACCCGAGTTCGATCCCGACTACGGGTGCCGTCTGTACAGAGTTTGTACGTTCTCCCCGTGACCTGCGTGGGTTTTCTCCGAGATCTTCGGTTTCACACTCCAAAGACGTGCAGGTTTGTAGGTTAATTGGCTTGGTAAACGTAAAAATTGTCCCTTGTGGGTGTAGGATAGTGTTAATGTGCGGGGATCGCTGACCCGGTGAGCTAAAGGGCCTGTTTCCGTGCTGTATCTCTAAACTAACATATTGTACTTCTGATTATTATATATTTACCTGTGTTATTGTATTTACAGCAAATGCAGCGCCAGAGACTCAGGTTCGATCCTGACTACGGGCGCCGTCTGTACGGAGTTTGTACGTTCACCCCATTATCTGCGTGGGTTTTCTCCGAGATCTTCGGTTTCCTCCCACACTCCAAAGACGTGCAGGTTTGTAGGTTAATTGGCTGGGCAAATGTGTGTAAAAAAAAATGGTCCCTAGTGTGTGTAGGATAGTGTTAATGTGCGGGGATCGCTGGGTGGTGCGGACCCGGTGGGCCGAAGGGCCTGTTTCTGCGCTGTATCTCTAAATCTAAAAAAAAAATCTACAGGCTTAAGCTGCAGTAAGCAAGAATTTCATTGTGTGTAGAAAGGAGCTGCAGATGCTGGATTACACAATTAAATTTGGAATTAATTAGCTGACAGGATCAACAGGATACAGAGAAAGGGACAATTGGGGCCAATGCACATTCGGCTTCTAAACATTAGATAAATCTTGGGCAGTGTGAATAGTCTGGTTAATAACCACAGGTTTCTTTTTATATAATAACTTAGCGTAAGGTCTAAAATGTGCACAAATACTTATTGTTGATACCAACAGAACAATCAGTAAATAACTAAATGACATGTATTGAGCTGCTGGGAGAAAGGTATTAAGAGTTTCTGAAAGTTAATTTGCTCTGATCAATGAGATAACTTTGTTCTTTCAGTAACACTTCATACTTCCTTCATATTTCTTTGCAGATCAAAATGTTCCCTTTTCTAATGAGTGGCAGTGTTCCAAAGTGTTGGTGAGTACGTGTAACTGTCGATGATTAACGGATAGTGTGGCTCATCTAATGTGAGAATCAGTGCGACATGGGTTTCCCCGTGTAGGAAGGAACTGCAGATGCTGCTTCAAACCGAAGATAGACACATGGAGTAACTCAGCGGGACAGGCAGCATCTTGGAGAGAAGGAATGGGTGACGTTTCAGATCGAGACACTTCTTCAGACTGATGTCAGGGGAGAGGGAGATACATAGATAAGGAAATGTAAGGTGTGAAAACAGGACAAAGGGGATGAGGCTTCTAAATGTAGAATATTACAATATTACTGTGCTCGGTCCGCGTTGGCCAAACTGGTCTCCCGGTGGCCAAGCACTTCAACTCCCCCTCCCATTCCCAGTCTGACCTTTCTGTCATGGGCCTCCTCCAGTGCCATAGTGAGGCCCACCGGAAATTGGAGGAACAGCACCTCATATTTCGCCTGGGCAGCTTGCAGCCCAGTTGTATGAACATCGACTTCTCCAACTTTAGATAGTTCCTCTGTCCCTCTCTTCCCCTCCCCTTCCCAGTTCTCCCTCTATCTTCCTGTCTCCACCTATATCCTTCCTTTGTCCCGCCCCCCTGACATCAGTCTGAAGAAGGGTCTCGACCCGAAACGTCGCCCATTCCTTCTCTCCTGAGATGCTGCCTGACCTGCTGAGTTACTCCAGCATTTTGTGAATAAATACCTTTGATTTGTACCAGCATCTGCAGTTATTGTCTTATACTAAATGTAGAATAGATCATTGTTAACTGGGAGAAGGTAACAACAAAGCAAAAGGAGATCAAATGTAGTCAGAGACAGTCAGACTGTCGGAGAACTGGGAAGGCGGAGGGATGGAGAGAGGGGGAAAGCAGGGGTTAATTGAAGTTAGAGAAGACAATGTTCACACCGCTGGGGTGTAAGCTGCCCAAGCGAAATATAAGATGCTGCTCCTCCAATTTGCGCTGGGCCTCACTCTGACAGTGGAGGAGGCCCAGGACTGAAAGGTCAGTGTGGGGATTGTTGTAATATATAAGACAAGGGGGATGTTGTGATATTGCTGGGACTACTTTGTGTATCCAAGAACTACTTTGTATGGCTGTGTATATAAGTGATGGGTGTGATTAGGCAGTCACTCTGGATCCAGGCGGCCTTGGAATAAACAGCCTGGAGTTGAGCTCCAGCAATGTAACCTTTTATACACGTGTACTTGTGGTCCTTCTAGAGTCACTAAAGGTACAACAGGTACCGGACCACGAAGTACAACAGGGATGGGAGGGGCAGTTAAAGTGATTAGTAATTGGGAGATCAGATAGGTTTAGGTGGACTGAGCGGAGGTGTTCAGCGAAATGATCGCCGAGCCTGCGCTTAGTCTCGCCGATAAATAGGAGACCACACTTGGAACAGCGGATACAGTCGATGATGTTGGAGTAGGTACAAGTGAACCTCTGCCTCACCTAAAAAGACTGGACGGAGTCAGGGGGGGGGGGGGGGTAACGGGTACAGGTGTTGCATCTCCTGCAGTTGCAGGGGAAAGTACCTGGGGAGGGGGTGGTTTGGATGGGAAGGGATGAGTTGACCAGGGAGTTGCGGAGGGAGCGGTCTCTCTGGAAAGTGGTGGAGATGAGAAGATGTGGCTAGTGGTGAGATCCCGTTGGAGATGGCAAAAATGTCGGAGGATTATGTGCTGTATGCGATGGCTGATGAAGTGGAAGGTGAGGACTTGAGGGACTTCTTAATGCTCCTGAAAACTGGAGGAAAAGCTGGAATCTCAGCTCTTTAATTCCACACCCTATAATAGGGTTGCCAACTTCCTCACTCCCAAATACGGGACAAGGTGACGTCACTGCCCCGTGCCCCACGTGACCTCACCCAGTCAGCGGCCACGTGCTCCCGCTCCACCAATGGCGCCCACCACTGCAACCTCCGTTAGGCGGCGCCCTGGCCTACACTGTCAGGGTTTGCAGTGGCCCCGGGCTACAGTGAACATCAGGGCCTACAGTGTCCGGGCCTACAGCGCCGTCCGGGCCTAATATGGGACAAGGGCGGTCCCGTACGGGACAAAACTATTTAGCCCAAAATACGGGATGTCCCGGCTAATACAGGACAGATGACAACCCTATCCTATACCAATGCAAGTATCTCTGTTAGCAATTTTAGGCCCCAATCTGGGGAAAGTTGTGATGGTGCTGGAGAGGGTCCAGAGGAGGTTTACGAGAATGATCCCAGGAGTGAGCGAGTTAGCGTATAATGAGTGTTTGATGAGGACGGGCCTGTACTCCCTGGAGTTTAGAAGAATGAGGGGAGACCTCATTGAAACGTACCGAATAGTGAAAGGCTTGGATAGAGTGGATGTGGAGAGGATATTTCCACTTGTGGGTGAGTCTAGAACTAGAGGTCACAGCCTCAGAATAAAAGGACTTTCCTTTAGGAAGGAGATGAGGAGGAATTTCTTTAGTCAGAGCAAGGTGAATCCGTGGAATTCATTGTCACAGAAGGCTCTGGAGGTCGTCAATGGATATTGTTAAGGCAGAGATAGATAGATTCTTGATTAGTCAAGGTGTCAGGGGTTATGGATAGAAGGCAGGAGAATGGGGTTCAGGGGGGAAGATAGACCAGCCATGATTGAATGGCAGTAGACTTGATGGGCCGAATGGCCTAATTCTGCACCTATCATTTATGAACATGAACTCATTGGGTTATCACTGGAGACCCATGGTGCTGAAGGATAGCTATTTAGAGTTTGTAACGTTCTCCCCTTGACCGCGGTTAATTTGCTTGGTATAAATGTAAATTGTCCCTAGTGTGTGTAGGGTTGTGTTAATGTGCGGGGGTCGCTGGTTGGTACGGACTCGGTGGGCCGAAGGGCCTGTTTCCATGCTATATCTCTAAAACTAAAAAAAACTAAAATATGTTCACATCTTTAGTGCGATCGCTTTGTCCATATTGTTCAGCAAAACTTTTGAAATATTCACTTAATATTTCATATGTTCCACACACATAAAAACACTTTGGTTTCAATAAATAAATGCTGGGTGTTATCCTAATGGTCATCAATATGGAGCAGGAACTCGATTCCAGCTCCTGTAACTGGTTCTAGCACTACAAACATTTCCTTCACACAATACTGCCAGCACATAGCAACAGAAGCCATTAATAATATTACTATTACATTAGTGCAAAGATATAAAACCAAACCAGGGCACATGTTCGTCATTGCTACACAGAAGCCATTACCTACAGGAGGAATTCCTACACACGACACACCATTAATGCGTTCTCTGATAACACTTGAAGGCAATGTTTTGACATTGGCATCTTAATAGCTTTCCCTCTATAAAAAAAAGCAGAGTCTATTTGATGCCAATTTATTCTCTGAATCAGCTCCTCCCAAAACATTTTGCAGAGAGAATGGCTGAATTTTAAACTAATTAGGCAAATTAGCCAAAAGGGAATACACAAGAATGAAAACGCAGAATTTTAGTCAATGCCAACTCCATTTAGCTTGAAGGTAGACACAAAATGCTGGAGTAACTCAGCGGGACACTGAGAAGAAATGGGTGACGTTTCAGGTCGAGGCCTTACTTCAGACTCTTTTTTAAAATGGGGCCGAAGATCAAGGAAAATGTAGAATAGGTAATTGTTAGCTAGGAGAAGGTGACAATGAAGCATGCAAAGATAAAACTTAAATGCAAAGATAAAAAGATAATCAGAGGGACAGTCAGACTGGTCGGAGAACTAGGAAGGGAGAAGGATGGAGAGAGAGGGAAGCAAGGGTTATTTGAAGTTAGAGAAGTCAATATTCATACCACTGGGGTGTAAGCTTCCCAAGCGGAATATGAGGTGCTGTTCCTCCAATTTGGGTTGTGCCTCACTCTGAGTGTAAACCTCTTAGAATCATAGAACATGCAGCATGGAAACAGGCTCTTCGGCCCAACTTGCTCATGGCCACCAACATGCCCCATCTACAATTCCCACTTTCCCGTGTTTGGCCCATATTCCTCTGACCCTTTCCTACCCATCCTAAAGATTCTGCACCCTTCCTGTAATAGGGCGACCAGAACTGCACGGAAGGTCAGACAGCATCTCCGAAGAAAAGGAATAGGTGACGTTTCAGGTCGAGACCATTCTTCAGGCTGAGACTCTCTCACTTTGAAGAAATGGGGGAGATATTAAACAATTTCTTTTCTTCGGTATTTACCGAGGAGAAGGATATTGGATTATGTGAGGTAAGCGAAACAAGTAGAGTAGTGATGGAAATTAGGAGGATTAAAGAAGAGGAGGTACGGACACTTTTGAAGAATATAAAAGTGGATAAGTCTCCAGGTCCTGATAGGATATTCCCTAGGACATTGAGGGAAGTTAGTGCAGAAATAGCAGGGGCTATGACGGAAATATTTCAAACGTCATTAGAAACAGGGATGGTGCCGGAAGATTGGCGCATTGCGCATGTTGTGCCTTTGTTTAAAAAAGGTTCTAAAAGTAAACCTAGCAATTATAGACCTATTAGTTTGACGTCTGTGGTGGGAAAATTAATGGAAAAGATACTTAGGGACAATATATATAATTATTTGGATAATTAAGGCCTGATTAGAAACAGTCAACATGGATTTGTGCCTGGAAGGTCATGTTTGACTAATCTTCTTGAATTTTTTGAAGAGGTTACCAGGGAAATTGATAAGGGCAAGGCTGTGGATGTTGTCTATATGGACTTCAGTAAGGCATTTGACAAGGTTCCACATGGAAGGTTGATTAAGAAGGTTAAATCGTTGGGTATTAATAGTGAGGTTGCAAGATGGATTCAACAATGGCTGAATGGGAGATACCAGAGGGTAACGGTTGACAATTGTATGTCAGGCTGGAGGCCAGTGTCTAGTGGAGTGCCCCAAGGATCTGTGTTGGGTCCACTGTTGTTTGTCATTTACATTAATGATCTGGATGATGGTGTGGCAAATTGGATTAGTAAATATGCAGATGATACTAAGATAGGTGGAGTAGTTGATAGTGAGGTAGATTTTCAAAGTCTACAGAGAGACTTGGGCCTTTTGGAAGGGTGGGCTGAAAGATGGCAGATGGAGTTTAATGCTGATAAGTGTGAGGTGCTGCATTTTGGTAGGACAAATCAAAATAGGACGTACAGGGTAAATGGTAGGGAATTGAGGAATGCAATGGAACAGAGGGATCTGGGAATAACTGTGCATTGTTCCCTGAAGGTGGAATCTCATGTGGATAGGGTGGTGAAGAAGGCGTTTGGTATGCTTGCCTTTATAAATCAGAGCATCGAGTATAGAAGTTGGGACGTAATGTTGGAATTGTACAGGGCATTGGTGAGGCCGAATCTGGAGTATGGTGTGCAGTTCTGGTCGCCAAATTATAGGAAGGATGTCGACAAAATGGAGAGGGTACAGAGGAGATTTACTAGAATGTTGCCTGGGTTTCAGCACTTAGGCTACAGAGAGAGGTTGAACAGGTTGGGTCTTTATTCTTTGGAGCGTAGAAGGTTGAGGGGGGACTTGATAGAGGTTTTTAAAATTTTGAGAGGGACGGACAGAGTTGACGTGGGTAAGCTTTTCCCTTTGAGAGTGGGGAAGATTCCAACAAGGGGACATAGCTTCAGAATTGAGGGACAAAGGTTTAGGGGTAACATGAGGGGGAACTTCTTTACTCAGAGGGTTGTGGCTGTATGGAATGGGCTTCCGGTGGAAGTGGTGGAGGCTGGCTCGATTTTATTATTTAAGAGTAAATTGGATAGGTATATGGATAGGAGGGGATTGGAGGGTTATGGTCTGAGTGCAGGTAGATGAGACTAGGTCAGGGAGAATGGTCGGCGTGGACTGGTAGGGCCGGACAGGCCTGTTTCCATGCTGTAGTTGTTATGTATTGTTATATGTATATATGTAAGGGACTCAACCAGAAACGTCGCCTATTCCTTGTCTCCAGAGGTGCTGTCTGTCCTGCTGAGTTACTCCAGCTTTTAGTGTCTAATCTTCGGTGTAAACCAGCATCTGCAGTTCCTTCCTACACTGTACTTTACTCCGCTGCTCCTCACCGACCACCAACCCTCCTCGCGAAGACACCCCTCGCTCACCCCTCCCCCCATCATCCCTTCTCATTGAGTCGCCCCTTAGTAAAAGGCTTCCACATCTGCATTGCTACGGAGAAGCTGCTGGACACAACTTGTGCAGGTTCGCATCGTTGTGCTTTACAGTTGTGTAAACCGACCTGGGATTGTAGGGCGAGGAGAGTGGTTGAACCTCTGACTGTCATCAGCAATCTATACCATCTGGAGGGTCCTGAGGCAAGGATGGAGATTGGGAAGAAAGTTCAGACCCTTACATGGCCCGCTGCATCTACCCCTTGTTTCTGGGCTGAACAGCCTAGCAAGGGGCCAACCCATTTTTCCAGGCCTCAGCCACTCCAGGAGATTAGTTTAGTTTAGAGATACTGCGTGGAAACAGGCCCTTCGGCCCACCGAGTCGCGCCGACCAGCGATCCCCGTACACTAGCACTACCCTACACACTAGGGCCAATTTACGATTTTGCAAAAGCCAATTAACCTACAAACTTGCACGTCTTTGGAGTGTGGGAGGAAACCGGAGCACCCGGAGAAAACACACGCCGTCGCAAGGGGGAACGTACAAACTCTGTTCAGACAGCACCCATGGTCAGGATTGAACCCGGGTCTCTGGCGCTGTCAGCCAACAACTCGACAGCTGCGCCACCGTGCCAAGATCCCATGGGAAATCTGATAGTACCAATTTCTTAGCTCCTACAGGACATGTCCTACCGTCATGAGGACCTCTGCACCAGTTGCTTCAGATCCCAAGAATACCAGGCCCGAGATTCCAATGCTGGATTTTCCCAAGTTTCCTGTTGCTTGCTGTCCACGAACTGAGGAACAAACTCGTCCAGAAAGTCAGGAATGATATTCACCAACATCTCTTTAAAATCAATGTAAGGTAGGGGGAGATAGACTCAAAGTGCTGGAGTAACTCAGTGGGTCAAGCAGCATCTCTGGAGGAAAAGGATAGGTGATGTTTCGAGTCGGGATCTATCTTCAGTCACACAACAGAAGGAGCTGGACAGAGGCACAAGGTAACTGGCTCCAACCTTTCTTGTGGTTGAACAGAAAATGTTTTCCCCTGTGTATAGAAATACTTTTTATACTTAAACTATCACAGGCTTCCATCATGAAGTAGAATTCAGCTGCTCACTGACACAGTGCACTGTAAAATGGAGACACAAAGTGCTGGAGTAACTCAGCGGGTCAGGCAGCATCTCTGGAGAGAAGGAACGGGTGACATTTCAGGTCGTGCCCCTTCTTCAGACTGAGTCAGGGGGGAGGGAAATGACAGATATGAAAAGGTATGAACAACAAATGAATGGAAGGTATGAAAAGAACAAATCAAAGCCAGCAACGAAGATCAATGAAAAGAAGAGCTCACAATGGTCCATTGTTGGCTGTGGAAAAGGTGATAACGAGTGGATACAAACAGTGAAACTAGTAGGACAAGGGCATCGACCCGAAAGTCACCCATTCCTTCTCTCCAGAGATGCTGCCTGTCCCGCTGAGTTACTCCAGCTTTTTGTCTCTATCTGTATGGAGGCAGGAAGGCCACGGTGACGCAGCGGTAGAGTTGCTGCCTTACAGCACTTGCAATGCCGTAGACCCGGGCTATGGGTGCTGTCTGTACGGAGTTTGTACGTTCTCCCCGTAATCTTCGGTTTCCTCCCACACTCCAAAGATGTACATGTAGGTAAGTTAATTGGCTTGGTGTACATGTAAAATTGTCCCTCGTGTGTGTAGGGCGGTGTTAATGTGTGGGGATCGCTGGTCGGCGCGGACTCGGTGGGCCGAAGGGCCTGTTTCCGCGCTGTATCTCTAAACCATCTTTGGTGTAAACCAGCATCCACAGTTCCTCCCTCCACCCTGCAGAATGTCCATGGAATGGCAGCAGGGTCTGCTGCAGCAGGACAACTGGCGGAGGCTGAGCAAACTTCTCGAGCAGTTGCTGTTTGCTCCAGATTACAGTCTCTCCGCAACACTCTCGTATAATCAGAATTTACCGGGCAATACAGCCTAAATGCTCATGACTGTGAAAACCACTGAAAAGCTGATCAGTAAAATGTATAAACAAGGAACTGCAGTTGCTGGTTTACAAGGTTTAACTTATTCAGACAGTCTTGTCAATAATTTGAACATGGTGGCGCAGCGGTAGAGTTGCTGCCTTACAGCGACAGAGACCCGGGTTCGATCTTGGCTATGGGTGCTGTCTGTACGGAGTTTGTACGTGACTTGCGTGGGTTTTCTCCGAGATCTTCGGTTTCCTCCCACATTCCAAACACGTACAGGTTTGTAGTTTAATTGGCTTGGTATAAATGTAAATTGTCCCTAGTGTAGGATAGTGTTAGTATGCGGGGATCGCTGGTCGGTGCAGACTCGGTTGGCCGAAGAGCCTGTTTCCACGCTGTATCTCCAAACTAAACTCTAAACTAAACTAAACCAGGTAAAACAGTAGCTTCAAGGCAACATTGGGCAAATTAAACCCAACAGTCATTGACCAATGGACACACAGTACTGGAGTAACTCAGTGGGTCAGGCAGCTTCGCTGGAGAACATGGAAGGTGACGTTTCAGGTCAAGATCCTGAAGGATGGTCCGACACGAAACGTCACCTATCCATGTTCTCCACGTATACTGCCTGACCCACTGAGTTACTCCAGCACTCTGTGAAATGTCACCTATCCATGTTCTCCAGAGATGCTGCCTGATCCGCTGAGTTACTCCAGCACTCTGAGAAACGTCACCTATCCATGTTCTCCAGAGATGCTGCCTGACCCACTGAGTTACTCCAGCATTCTGTGAAACGTCACCTATCCATGTTCTCCAGAGATGCTGCCTGACCCACTGTTGCTCCAGCACTCTGTGAAACGTCACCTATCCACGTTCTCCACGTATACTGCCTGACCCACTGAGTTACTCCAGCACTTTGTGTCCTTTTGCGTACTAACCCGCTTCTGAAGTTCTTTACTTCCGCCAGTTATAGACTAATAACTTGAGGATATTTTTATTAAATAGCAACAAGCTCAGAACTGAACTGCAATTGAGGCACAGGGCAAGGATAACAGCAGTCAATTTAGCTTCCCTCGTCAATCCCCGCGTTTCAGCAAAAGAGCAGTCAGCCAAGGAATTTACAGGCTGATTTTATGAAAAATATCATTGCATTCAATTTTCCCACCTTGACACCTCTTACCTTGGATTGAAATTAAACTCAATGATCAGCTGAATGTGACTTATAATTAAGGAGCGTATTCCTTTTTAAAGAGTTCATATACGATCACCTTTCTTACTCCACAGAGAAACACCAGGTGGTTGGGCAAGTTGTGTTGCAAGTGAAATGAGTAGGAAGACATTGCAGATGTTGGTTTGAACCGAAGATGGGTACAAAATGCTGGAGTAACTCAGCTCGACAGACAGCATCTCTGGAGAAAAGGAATGGGGGACATTTCGGGTTGTGGAAGGGTCTTGACCCGAAACGTCACCCATTCCGTCTTCACCCATCAGAGACCCCTCTTCAGACCCACAGGTGTGCTGAAAGTCTCCGTGTTCCTACCACTGACACATTGCCCCTTGGCACAGAATGATTTCAGATCATCAACCATTGCTGGCACATCCTCAAGTAAATCACCACATGTAACTATATTGAATTTTTTTTCCTAGTATGAAATATAGTATGAGCCTTAAAGGCATGAGACGGGAGGAAACAGAGGGCCGTGTGGCTTGGTGGGTCGCGGCCTGTAGAGTGGGGAGTCGCTGAGCTCGCCCCCCGAAGACCTCAGAACCCAAGAGGAGGGATCCGTGGAGGGCGGACTCGATGAGCAAGACTGGTAGGAAAGTGAAACAGGGGCATACCTTCCACGCCCTCATGGTCGGCTGCAGGAGGCACTCCTGGGGCAAAGGTGGGCGCGTGAGCGAGGAGAGGGACGAAAGTTCGCTGAACGCTGAACCGAATTTGAGACAGTGCAGCGTAGGTTCACGAGGTTAATCCCTGGGATGGCGGGACTGTCATATGAGGAAAGATTGGAAAGACTGGGCTTGTATTCACTCGAATTTGGAAGGATGAGAGGGGATCTTATAAACATGTAAAATTTTAAAAGCACTGGACAAGCTAGATGCAAAACAAATGTTCCCAATGTTGGGGGAGTCCAGAACCAGGGGCCACAGTCTGAGAATAAAGGAGAGGCCATTTAAAACTGAGGTGAGAAGAAACTTTTTCACCCAGAGAGTTGTGAATTTGTGGAATTCTCTGCCACAGAGGGCAGTGGAGGCCAATTCACTGGATGGATTTAAAAGAGAGTTAGGCAGAGCTCTAGGGGCTAGTGGAATCAAGGGGTATGGGGACTTTCGATCATCCCGACGCGAGGGCCTCAGACTGTCGGCAGCGGCGGCAGCGGACGGTTCAACAGCCCCGACCGCAGGTGAACAAAGAGGAAGATGATTGACCTTTATCACCTTCCATCACAGTGAGGAATGTGGAATCCACTGTGGTGGATGTTTATGTTAAATTTTATTTTATGTGGCTGTGTGTCTTGTTGCTTTTCACTTACTCACTATCCTGCGGTCTAGGCTTAAGCTCAGGGGTGACCGCGCTTTTGCGGTTGCAGCTCCTAGACTGTGGAACAGCATCCCTCTCCCCATCAGAACTGCCCCCTCCATCGACTCCTTTAAGTCCAGGCTCAAAACCTATTTCTACTCCCTAGCGTTTGAGGCTCATTGAGGAGGCTCTGTGAACTGTTTGCGTGCTACTGTATGTTTCATTTTTTTTCCATTGGAACCTAATCAGATGTACAGCACTTTGGTCAACGTGGGTTGTTTTTAAATGTGCTATACAAATAAAATTGACTTGACTTGACTTGACTTAGTATGGCTGTCTGGTAACTCAAATTTCTACACCTTATGACAATAAATTGATCTTGAAATCTTGAATTTAAAGAGGCCAATTAACCTACAAATCTTTGGAATGTGGGACGAAACTAGAGCATCTGGAGGAAACCCACGCAGTCAGGATTGAACCCAGGTCTCTGGCTGTGAGGCAGCAGCTCCAACAGCAGTGCCGTTGTGCCACCCTTCAGCAAGTATCAACACCTTCTTTATTGTCACTACCACCCTCTGATGGGCAGAACAGTTTACAGTCACTTTTTTAACACTAGACTTTGAATTTAAATGTCATCGGGCAGAGCCTGTGTTGATGTTGAAGTCAACTAGTTCCATAATCAACTCGTGTCACTAGAAACCAACAGTAGTAATTCTGAGGTTTAAAACCATTAGCCAAATCCAATTTAAGACCCTTGTATAGGTTTCTCTTCAGCGGTTCCGATCAGTTTGTGCCACATTCCTATAATGTGTCTGGTCAGTGTAGCTGAACATTTGGAGCAGTTAATTAACACTCCGCTCCCTTCCACCCGCCCGATCGCATCGTACAGTCAAACTCATTTAGTACTGCTAATTCAGCTAGAAACTGGTCACTCAAAATGAAGCACCGTGAAATAAGAAACTACCCAAAATGAATGTTATAACTGGATGTTGCGGTGTTTTTTAACACGCTGCTTATCCCACTCATTGAATTTGAAGCACTTTTTAAGTGTTCCATTCCTATCTCCACAGTGACCGAGGACAACATTTAATTTGCTTCTCACTAACGCCAAAGAAAAGAGGGCAAGCATGCAACAGGAAAACAAAGAGATTCCAGAAATCGGAGATAAATGAAGATAGGAACATTTCAAGACAACGATCTTTTATCCAAAGTTTCAACAAATGTTTCAAAAACTAATTAAAAGAACAAATGGCCTGTGCACAAAACACATCTGTTATAAATACAAATAAAACCCAAAGGACTTGTGCTATAACTCCAACATAAACGCTCAACTAAGAAAACCAAGCCCAAAGCCAAAGTATTATCTAACTCAATATACCAACTTACAATCTATAACTCCACAAGCAAAAAAATCAGCTACTGACTTATTAACTGGCTCTTTAAAAAAAACCGAATCATGTAGATACTAGTATATCATTGGTGTTATCAAGTGGGCATCATGGATGTTTGTGTTGGGGTTGTGTCTTGTGTTTTTGTACTGCTGGCTAAGTAATCTCGTTCTTAACGAATGACAAATAAAGCTATTTTGGATTTTTTTTGGATCTCCCTTCACTGGTTTTTCATTGAGTTAGGCCCACAACACCTCGAGAAGGCTCAACAGTTGGTTCTGACATCTGCACTCTATCTCCAACTTACCCTAGCCCATCATTAAGCCTGTAACATCACAAATATCACTCTTGCATAAGACAGGGATACACTTACGCAGACTACAATTACAAAGGTATACACATACTGCATGTCATACGTTTCCTTTCTGCCCCCAACTGACGTTATTTCTCCTCTATCAATTATTATTATTTCATGTTTTCACTGCACCAAAATGGATTCAATTTGCACCTGGATAAGTCCTACTTAAGGTTAACACCAGTGTCAAATGTAGGTGCTGCATTACGGCACTTTTGTAAATGATTACTCTAAATTGCTGCATTCAATTCAGCCTTTTTTCCTTTGACAGAACGAAGTTAGTCTGATCAGATTTGACTTTGCTGAAAATTAAATCCAGACATGTTCCTGCAGAATGAATTCCTGTTACATATCTTTTTAAAAAAAACTCATTGCGTGCAATAGAAATATATTGCCGATCCCACAAAGCTTTTGATCTGTACCATCTTATTAAAGTTTTATGAAAAATCAATAAGGGTTCAATCTTGTTATAGGTCATACCACAAACCTCTGTCAGTTGTGAACTAAGGTTATTGAATACATGTATTACAGCTTCTACAGCCAATCATCCCAGTTTGTAGACAAATAGAATTATGTGAATCTATATACCACCAGACCTAAAACAGACACAAAGTGCTCTGTATTAGTGATCACTTCTGTATTAAGTGATCCCTGTCTGCCACAGGCATTTCCCCAGTTCCAGCGGTAATGATTTTAATGGGAACTACATTCACCCGTCTCACCTAACAAACTCGGTCCCGTTAAGACATCCATCCCACGACTCTCTGCAACCAATGACACATTCTGCCCACCACATACAAACCAGGATAGATACAAAATACTGGAATAACTCAGCAGGACAGGCAGCATCCCTGGAGAGAAAGAATGGGTGACATTCACTGTTCAGTAAATGTAACTAATAGACTCCACCATTTGGTAAGTTACAATGAGGTCCCTCCTCATCCTTCATAGGTCCAGTGCCTAGAGGCAAACGCTCATCATATATGAACCCACTCATTCCTGGGATCATTCTCATAAACCTTCTCTGGACCCTCTCCAGTGTCAGAATCTGTGCTGCTCAATCTCCATCTCCTACAGAGTCACAGCGCAGAAACAGGCTCTTCGGCCCACCCTGTCCATGCAGTCCCAGTTGACATACTGGGCTAGTTCGATTTGCCTACATTTAGCCCATAGCTCTCTAAACCCTTCATATCCATTGATCTGTGCAAATATCTTAGAATCAGTTATACAGCAGAGACAAAGGCATTCATCCGATCTATTCCCCTCATTATACGCCTCGATAAGATCACCCCCCATCCTCCTGCACTCTAAGGAATAAAGCCCTCGCCTGTCCAACCTCTCTCTGGAGCTCAGACCCACAAGTTCTGGGAACATCTTTGTAAATCTTCTCTGCATACATTTAAATGTCCAACCTCTCTCTGGCAGCTCATTCCAGATATGGACTACCCTCTGAGTGAAAAAGTTGCAAAAGTGGCCACATGCCAAATCATACTAATACAACGTATGGACGCTAGTGAAACTATAACCCACTATTTGAATATGTTCTTTATTTTCATTGCTCACTATATGAAATTTCTACCCATATTGTCTGTGCATAAGTTTAACCTCAGATCAGTTCTTTAAATTTTGATTCCAAGTGTAATGAAAATTATATTTATATTAGTTGGTTGTACCTTGACCGATAAACCCAGGGCAGTGAACAGGCTGGGTGAGGTTATAAATCCCAGTGAACAGTGAAATAGTGAAAGGCTTGGATAGAGTGGATGTGGAGAGGATGTTTCCATAGTAAAGAATGGATCGACTGGGCCTAGAAGGATGAGAAGGGCTGGGCTTAGAAGGACTGGAATTTAGACGGATGAGAGGCAATCATATAGAAACATATTAAACTATTAAAGGATTGGACAGGCTAGATGCAGGAAAAAAAAATTCCCGATGTTGGGGGAGTCCAGAACCAGGGGTCACAGTTTAAGAATAAGGGATAGGCCATTCAGGACTGAGATGAGGAAAAACTTTCCACCCAGAGAGTTGTGAACCTGTGGAATTCTCTGCCACAGAAGTCAGTGGAGGCTAATTCACTGGATGTTTTCAAGAAAGAGTTAGATATAGTCAATAGTCAATAGTCGTTTATTTGTCACATACACATAAATGTGTAGTGAAATGAAAAATTACCCGCCGTTCAACAATAAGACCAATAAGAACAATCAATAAAAATGCAATAACACACACAATCATAAACTAACACCAAACAAAAGAAACATCCATCACAGTGAGTCTCCTCCAGGCACCTCCTCACTGTGATGGAAGGCCACAATGTCTTTTTTTCTCTTAGGGCTAACGGAAGCAAGGGATTATGGGTAGTAAACAGGAACGGGGTACTGATTTTGGATGGTCAGCCATGATCATATTGAATGGCGGTGCTGGCTCGAAGGGCCGAAAGGCCTACGCCTGCACCTATTTTTTATGTTTCTATGTTTCCACCAGTGGGAGAGTCTAGGTCCAGAGGTCATAGCCTCAGAATTAAAGGACATAACTTTAGAAAGGACGTTACTTTAGAAAGGAGAGGAGATGAGAGTTACTCCAGCTTTTTGTGAATAAATACCCGAGATTTCTTTAGTCAGAGGGTGGTGCATCTGTGGAATTCATTGCCACAAAAGGCTGTGGAGGTCGTCAATGGATATTTTTAAGGCAGAGATGGACAGATTCTTGATTAGTACGGGTGTCAGGGGTTATGGAGAGAAGGCAGGAGAATGGGGTTAGGAGGGAGAGATAGATCAGCCTGGCGGAGTAAACTTGATGGGCTGAATGGCCTAATTCTGTTCCTATCACTTATGACCTTCTGAACTTATGAAGATCCTTACTCCACAGCTGGATATCTGATGTCCACATTCTGTATCTCTACCCCACCAGCCAGAGGGTTGCCTTTCACTGAGCCCCACTTTTAGATAACTGCAAACATGGTGGCGCAGCGGTAGAGTTGTTGCCTTACGGGTTCGATCCTGACTACGGGTGCTGCCTGTTCGGAGTTTGTACCTTCTCCCAGTGACCGCGTGGATTTTCTCCAGGAGATCTAGTTTCCTCCCACACTCCAAAGACGTACAGGTTTGTAGGTTAATTGTCTTGATATAATTGTAAATTGCCCCGAGCGTGTGTAGGGTAGTGTTAATGTGTGGGGACCGCTGGTCGGTGCCGACCTGGTGGGCCGAAGGGCCTGTTTCTGCGCTGTACCTCTAAACTAAACGAAAAAGAAGTAAACTATTCCCAGCGTTTGTTCATTAGTGCAGTAAACTCCCGCCAGCAGTTACAAACATTACTCCAGGAACATGCTTGCTCCACAACCCTCACCCTCCTGAACGAGTCACCAGGCCCAAGTTAAACGCCGACAGAGGTGGTGTAATATATCGCATTCTGTCGATCATGAAGGAATTACAGCCTTACGTTGGATACCCTATTTATACTCTCAAAGGGTAGAGCTGCTGCCTCACAGCGCCAGAGACCCAGGGTCGATCCTGACCATGGGTGCTGGCTGTACGGAGTTTGTACGTTCTCCCTGTGACCACGTGGGCTTCCTCCGGGTGCTCTGGTTTCCTCTCACATTCCAAAGATGTGCAGATTTGTAGGTTTATTGGCTTCTGTAAATTGTAACTTGTCCCCAGTGTGTACTATAGTGCTAGTAATCGCTGCTCGGCGCGGACTCAGTAGGCCGAAGGGCATGATTCCATGCAGTCTCTCTAAAGTCGAAAGTGATGGTGATTAAAAAAAAGCTTGAGAAATCATAAAGGATTATTGTTTTTCCAGCGTTTTTGCAGAATGACAAAGCCATTATCAAATTAACTTTCAAGTCATCCACAGCATGCTGAGTAACTGCAAAAGCCAGAGGTCCCAAGAGGTGATTACAGCATGAAAGACACTGTCATTTCCACTGCTGCTCTTATCCTGTTGTTCTCCGTATCCAACATCCTCCCTTGGGAACCCCACCCTGCACCAACTCCTGAACCTGACCCACCACTAACAGGAAGCCCCACGTGTTCCCGGTCTCCCAATATTCAGTCAGTCGCTATTCATCGCTCTGCAGGTCCATCAGCATCAGCCAAACAAATACTTTAGGTTCTAAGGGGCAGGTGTTGAGATGTTTCCAATAATGGGAGCCTCAAACAAGGAGCGAGTTGCAGGAGAAGGGGGGGAGAAAGTCATTCAAAACTGAGGTGTGTCAGACTTACTTGAATCAGAGGTGAATCATACAGTAGGTAGACACAAAATGCTGGAGTAACTCAGCGGTCAGGCAGCATCTCTGGAGAAAAGGAATAGGTGACGTTTTGGTTCGAGACCCTTCTTCTGACTGAAGATGGGTCTCAACCCGAAACGTCACCTATTCCTTTTCTGCAGAGATGCTGCCTGACCTGCTGAGTTACTCCAGCTTTTAGGATCTATCTTCGGTTTAAACCAGCATCTATGGTTCCTTCCGACACATGAATCTCAGGGAGGTGAAGGAAGCAGTCAATTCTCAGCTAGCAGGTTGGACCAAAGGGCCTGTTTCCACGCAGCGTGACTCTATCACCTCACCTGACCAACAGTGATGGGCGTGGCCTGAGATTTCTTTTAAAGGGGCAGCAACTAGAATACGAATAGTGCTACAGGATTTGGTACGTGTCAGGTCAGCTAGGAGCACATTAATCCTATGCAAGAGATGAATGCTCAACTCCCACATTCTCTCCACTCTTCCCCAGCTCTGATAAGGGGCTCCAGACATGAAACATCAACCGTTCCTCAGTCCCACACCTCAGACATTAACTGTTCCTCAGTCTCACACATGAGACACTGCGGCACGGTGGCACAGCGGTAGAGTTGCTGCCTTACAGCGAATGCAGCGCCGGAGACTCAGGTTCGATCCCGACTACGGGCGCCATCTGTACAAAGTTTGTATGTTCTCCCCGTGACCTGCGTGGGTTTTCTCCGAGATCTTCGGTTCCCTCCCACACTCCAAAGACGTACAGATATGTAGGTTAATTGGCTGGGCAAATGTAAAAATTGTTCCTAGTGGGTGTAGGATAGTGTTAATGTGCGGGGATTGCTGGGCAGCACGGACCCGATGGGCCGAAGGGTTTATTTCTGCGCTGTATCTCTAAATCTAAATCTAAAAATCTAAAAATGAAGCGTCAACCGTTTCTCAGTCTCACATCTAAAACATCAAACGGTATCTCTAAACCGAAAAAAACTAAACTCAGATCAACACTACCCCAAAGAGGAAAATGTGGGATATTGAGAAAGAAAGAGAGATGCAATGATGACTAATCGAAGAAAGATCAGAGGCAAATGACAAGTAAAGTGAGGATCTTGCACGTGGCGTGGGGATGGACACACAGGGACGAATGTGTTTTGGAGATGAAACTCGACAATGAGCTCATGGTGAAGGTATGTTCACCATTAATGCCGCCAATCTTGAACATGCAACAGAGCAGAGCAGCGCTCTCCATAGACCACCCTTCATCACATGCTGTGATAAGCTGAAGATGTCTGTAAAAGGGTCTCGATCCGAAACTTCATCTATTCCCTTTCTCCAGAGATGCTGTCTGACCCTCTTATGTATCTATGGTTTAAACCAACATCTACAGTTCTTTCCTAAACATTATAAGCTGGTTCTCCAACCAGTCCGACTGTCTTCCTGATTAACTTTATGCTTCATTGTCAGCTTCCCCTAGTTAACAATGATCTATTCTACATTATCCTTGACCTACGTCCCCTTTGATGTCTTGTTTTCACACCGTATCCTTCCATATCTCTGTGTCTCCCTCTCCCCTGACTCTCAGTCTGAAGAAGGGTGTCGACCCGAAATGTCACCCATTCCTTCTGTCCAGAGATGCTGCCTGTCCTGCTGAGTTACCCCAGCATTTTGTGTCTATCTTCGGTGTAAACCAGCATCTGCAGTTCCTTTCTGCACATTATAAGCTGTGACAGATCTTCCCCCTCAAGTCTTCCAGTCTCAATGCTCGGGCAATCAGTGTCCTTGGTTATAACACACAGTTTGGAATTGGTAGTCAGTCACTAAGTTTGTGCTGTGAGTTGCTACTCTGATAGTTACAACTGACAAAAGGCAGAACAGGCTGCCAACATCTCCACAGGCAATTTCCCACTTCCAGCAAGCAATTTTTGCCACAATTACAATTTCTATAGAATCAAAAATTTGTCAAGATTTTCCAATTTCCTACAATACACGAGTTACATGCTGGGAAGCTGTCCAGTCTTTTAATTAGAGGAAATAAACCACACACTATCAAATTGGCTGTGGTATGGCTCAGGAACAATGAAAACATGCAACATATTGTTGGCGTAAATATATTGCATAATGTTTCACAGCAGTTTACATTTCTGAAAGTATCCCGTTTGAACCGAATCCTGTGAGTAATGAATTTCCTTAGTTGTCTGTACTGTTTAGTACAACAGTCTCTTGAAAAATTACATTCTGTGACAGCTTGACAACAAAGTAGAACTAGTTGACAATGCTGTGACTTCATCGTGTTTCTGGATAATGAACAGATGTAGATTTGGGCTCATTCCAAAGATCTTGTACACGATTTTTATACCAGCGCCGCATGACATGAATCCAACTAGTTGGATTGCCATAGCAAGTGCAGCAATAAGATCATCAATTTCCAGCACCGAAACATCAGTAATGCAACTCTGTCTTTCCCATCAGTTATGTAACCTTCATTCATTTAACACAACCAACTGCTCCTATATTCTGGCCAGTCTGCCACACACTCGTACTTGTCCAAAGACATGCTACTGCCCTTAATATAACCTGCACAAGGTTATCTATCAGTCAGTAACAAGGGACTGCAGATGCTAGTTTATACCAAAGATAGACAGACAGTGACCCAGTGGGTCAGGCAGCTTCTCTGGAGAAAATGGATAGGTGAAGTTTGGGATCGGGACCCTTCTTCAAACTGACTGCAGGGGGTCACGGGAAAAAACTGGGAGAGGAGAGGGAACAAGACAAATCATGGCCAACAACAGATGACCTCGTAGAAAAAGATTTGAGCACTGCTGGATACTATCGTGAGGAAAGCAGGGAGGATTCCTGGAGTTGGTAGGCTGTTCGATAGCAAAGTTGAAGTCCTTGATTGCACCAAAAGACCTCACTTCCACTCCAAAGAAGACCAAACATTAAGTAGAAGTAGCAGAGGCTGAAACTGCAAAAGAATTGGAAACACCAGGGGCAATCAGGACAATGGGGAGAGCAGATAATCTTCTGAGATGAGTTGTGAAGCTAGTGAGAGGATGTTGTCGAGTAAGAAGCCAGTTTGTCACTGGAAAGCGTACCACCAGACTCAGAAACAGGTGCTTCCCCTCTATTACTAGGCTTCTGAATACTTCTTCCAGAGCAAGGGCACTGTCCGATTCACCTCTCCCCATTACGGACATTGGGCTTTGTCTATGGAACCTTTGGCCTTACGTGCTGAGAACGATATTCGGCACTCTGTATCTCCCCCTTTCCTCCACTATTGCACTTAAGTTTGACTTAATTATATTTACGTACAGTATTATCTGATTGAGGAGAAAGCATGCAAAACAAAGCTTTTCACTGTACCTCGGTACACGTGACAATAATAAGCCTAAACCTGAGGGAAAGAGATGATCTCATGCCTATTTGCCACTTCAAGGAATCCTTTTGCAGGGAGAGTGAAGCTTCATAATCTGAAGCGGGTAACCAAGGAAGGAGATTTAGTGTAGGAAGGAACTGCAGATGTTGGTTTACACCGAAGATAGACACAAAATGCTGGAGTAACAGCGGGACAGGCAGCATCTCTGGATAGAAGGAATGGGTGACATTTCTTCACGAGTCAGAGAGGGAGTCTAGAGATATGGGATGCAAGATGCTGGAGTAACTGAACGGGAGACACAAAATGCTGTGGGCAGCGGACCAAAGCACTGCTGAATCTTCTGAATCTTCTGATCCACAGTACCTCTCTTCAAGGTATAATTTAACTAAGGTATAATTTAACTAAGAATTTCATTGTTGCATTGTCTGTACATATGACAATTAAACACACATTGAAGACCATCTCACTGCTTGGCAAATGTCCAGAGTTTCCCCAGTCAAATAATAATCATGTAATCTGTGTCAGTGATCTCGGCAGAGGGCTTAATATTAGCCAGGACAATCTATTAAAATCTACAAACACATTAAAATTGCAGATCATTGGTTTTCTAATGACATAGTTATTACAAGTAATGGTCTCCACAATCAATAACTGATGCATACAATGCATCCAAAGCTGGTGTTATGAACAGCTCATTCGTTACCTTGTGTAAAATGCATCACTGCTTACACAAAGGTGCATGTAAAGACTTGTGCAGCCATGGAAACCACCACAAACGTAAAACATACGTAAGGATATGGCCATGAATGGACAAGGGTCTCAGCGGGACATACACTTCACTAGAGTTGTCATCATGAGGAGGGTTCACAAAATGGAAGATTGGAAGGTCATTGTGAAGATGCGGCATACTCATAACAAGTAAACCAGAAACTAGCAGCATAATCAAGGACAAGTCGCACCCTAGTCACTCCCTCCTCTCCCCTCTCCCATCGGGCAAAAGCTATAGAAGTGTGAAAACGCACACCTCCAGATTGGTGACCCTCGGACTATCCTTGATCAGACTTTGTTGGCTTAACCTTGCACTAAACATTCTTCACTTATCATGTATCTATACACTGTAATGGCTCAATTGTAATTATGTATTGTCTTTCTGCTGACTGGTTAACACGCAACAAAAGCTTTTCACTGTACCTTGGTACACGTGACAATAAACTGATCTGAACTTTGAGGTGCTGTAAGGTGCAGGTTAGCTTTTATAGTGAGGAGAGAGTATTGAGGACCAATAATAAAATGGGTTATAATCCCAGAATATCACAAAGGGAAATCAGGCCAAGGAGATGACAAATGGTGGTATATCAGACAGTGAAGATGGTTATCAAGTATTTTCAAGAATCGTGGGATCTTAATCAGATAAGAAAGTGGACCGAGGAATGGCTAATGGAGTTCAATTTTTAGAAGTGTGAGATGTTGCATTTGGGAATTTAAACTAGGACAGGACCCTCACAATGAAAGATAAGGCCCTGGGAAGTGTTGTAGAGCAGAGGGATCTGGCAGTACATAGTTCCCTGAAAAATGGCATCGCAGGTAGTTTTTAGATTTAGATTTAGAGATACAGGGCGGAAACAGGCCCTTCGGCCCACCGAGTCCGCGCCGCCCAGCGATCCCCGCACATTAACACTATTCTACACACACTAGGGACACATTTACCCAGTCAATTAATCTACATACCTGTACGTCTTTGAAGTGTGGGAGGAAACCGAAGATCTCGGAGAAAACCCACGCAGGTCACGGGGAGAACGTACAAACTCCGTACAGACGGCGCCCGTAGTCAGGATCGAACCTGGGTCTCCGGCGCTGCATTCGCTGTAAGGCAGCAACTCTACCGCTGCGCCACCGTGCCACCCTAGGGTGGTGAGGAAGGCTTTTGGCACACTGGCTTTAATAAGTCAGGGGACTGAGTATGAAAGTTGGACCACAATTTCACAGTTGTACAAGGCACTGGTGAGGCTGCCCCAGCTGTCTTGTATTCAGTTTTTGTCTCCCGGTAAAAGGGAAGTTGAAGCTGGAAACAGTGTAGATAAGATTTTCAAGGATGTTGCCAGGGAGAGGTTGGGCAAGCTCGGACATTATTCCTTGGATCACAGGAGGATGAGGGGTGAATATAAAGGTGTATAAAATCTTGAGGGGAATAGACAGGCACAGAGTCTCTTCCCCAAGTTAGAGAAATCAAGAATTAGAGGCCAAAGGTTTCAAGGAAAAGTTAATAGGAACCTGAGGGGTAACCTTTTCATGCAGATTTGCCAGAGGAGGTAGTTGAGGCAGGTACAATAACAACATTTAAATGGCATTTGGACAGATACATGGATAGGAAAGGGATATGGGCTGAATGTAGGTAAATGGGACCAGCTTATATATAGGGCATCTTGGTCTGCTTTGGACGAGCTGAGCGGAAGGCAGTATTGTCCCTCAAAACGTGGCAATGCACAAAAATACAAATTACTTTGGAAAATAAATTGTGGTTATAATACCATGTGTATTATTAAAAATGGGAAGTAAGATCTGTCCAAACTTTCCTGAAATGCAGAGGATAAGATATGATTAAATGGATATTTTAGATTTAGATTTAGAGATACAGCGTGGAAACAGGCCCTTCGGCCCACCGAGTCCACGCCGCCCAGCGATCCCCGCACATTAACACTATCCTACACACACTAGGGACAATTTTTCATTTACCCAGTCAATTAGCCTACATACCTGTACGTCTTTGGAGTGTGGGAGGAAACCGAAGATCTCGGAGAAAATCCACGCAGGTCACGGGGAGAACGTACAAACTCTGTACAGACGGCGCCCGTAGTCAGGATCGAACCTGAGTCTCCGGCGCCACATTCGCTGTAAGGCAGCAACTCTACCGCTGCGCCACCGTGCCGCCACACGGTATGGGCCTCTTCAGATCTATTCCAGAGGATAGTGGGCAGGTGGGACTGGTGTAGATGGGGCATGTTGGTTGGCATGGGCAAGTTGGGCCGAAGGGCCTGTTTCCATGCTGTATGATGCTATGACTCTCTGAATACATCGGCAAAAGCATCTGCAAGTGTGAACTAAGGAGGGAGGAAATGTCGACAATCACAAGAAGTGGATGTTAAATTGCCGCATGAGAAACAGTTTCCACCACTTTGTATTTGAATGTGAAAATGCGAGGAGGTTGATGGTTATTAATATGAATGATGCCACCTCCACAGACTAGAATAACTTGAGTATATTCTCACTTGATGACCGTCGAGCCTTGTACAAAAGATAAATTGATTACACGATCTAATGGTTCAGTATCTGCAGCAACTTTGAGTTACGTTGTGCTGATCTGATCCAGGCAGTTACCTTTAGAGGCTGAACGAGTTTTAAACTCATTTCGTATGACAGATGGGTCCATTGCTAGAAAATAAAGCAACTTTAAAAGATGGTTCATAACTCGTGAGACTTCAATTTGGTTCAGATACACAGAAGTCTCCTCAGACCGAGAAAATGATGGTTATAGTATTAATCTCTTTCTCATTAATGAAGGCTGCTTTAAAATGCTTCCAGAAATGGAAGAACCAGATTTTAGTTATTTGTGTAGCTATTTCCCGCCGAGGTTTTTTAGCACAGACACAAACTATTAGTATACTTTAGCTTTAGTGATTAGTGCAGGTGTCAGGGGTTATGGGGAGAAGGCAGGAGAATGGGGTTAGGAGGGAGAGGTAGATCAGCCATGATTGAATGGCGGAGTAGACTTGATGGGCCTAATGGCCAAATTCTGCTCCAATCACTTATGATCTTATGACTTTCATTCTCAAAGGACAATGGATTAGAAAAAAAGACATATTTTCGCGAAGGCTTTAGGGCGGCATTGTGGCGCAGCGGTAGAGTTTGCGCCTCACAGCGTTTGCAGCGCCGGACACCCAGGTCCAATCCCGACTACGGGTGCTGTCCCTATGGGTGCTAAGGGTGCTGTCATATCATATCATATCATATATATACAGCCGGAAACAGGCCTTTTCGGCCCTCCAAGTCCGTGCCGCCCAGTGATCCCCGTACATTAACACTATCCTACACCCACTAGGGACAATTTTTACATTTACATTTACCCAGCCAATTAACCTACATACCTGTACGTCTTTGGAGTGTGGGAGGAAACCGAAGATCTCGGAGAAAACCCACGCAGGTCACGGGGAGAACGTACAAACTCCTTACAGTGCAGCACCCGTAGTCAGGATCGAACCTGAGTCTCCGGCGCTGCATTCGCTGTAAAGCAGCAACTCTACCGCTGCGCTACCGTGCCGCCCATGGGTTTTCTCCGAGATCTTCGGTTTCCTCCCACACTCCAAAGACATACAGGTTTGTAGGTTAATTGACTTGGTTTTATATACTTGGTGTAAGTGTAAATTGTCCCTAGTGTGTGTAGGCTTGTATTAATGTGCGGGGATCACTGGTCGGTGTGGACTCGGTGGGTCGAAGGGCCTGTTTCCGCACTGTATCTCAAAACTAAACTAAACTAGATATGTTTGTTATAACCTGTTGCCCCATGATATGATTAGACTGAAGAAGGGTCCTGACCCGGAACGTCACCTATCCATGTCCTCCAGAGATACCACTGTATTACTCCAGCACTTTGTGTCCCTATTGTAAACCAGCATTTTGCAGTTCCTTGTACACGCACGTGTAGTCACATCAGTTATGTGCTGATAGGAATGAAAATGTTAGTGTATAGACATAAATATTGTTTTACTTTGTGTGGAAATGGATGAGTACAGGTGCAATGTGTGATCCCAGCACGAGAACAGAACCTCCTGCTTCGTTATTGTTAGTGGTGGCCGTCCAGGAAATGACGGATCGATCGGGCACCGAGGCTGAGGGCATTTCTGGTGCCAGTCAGCTGCTGAAAGCTCTACGGGCATTACCATCACTGAGTTGAGTTTTATGTTCGTAACAACGAATAAAACAGCCAAAACATCTTCACTCCAATTCTGTAGGTGGGACTAAGATATAGACTTGGATTGATATAAAGGTTTTAGTGCACTAAATGTTATTTCCTTATCATGTATCTATTCACTGTAAATGGCTCGATTGTAATCACGTGTTCTGCTGACTGGATAGGGGCAACAAAAGCTTTTCACTGTACCTCGGTACACGTGACAATAAACTAAACTGAAACACAACATGCTGGAGTAACTCAGCGGGACAGGCAGCATCTCTGGAGAGAAGGAATGGGTGACGTTTCGAGTCAAGACCCTTCTTCTGACCTTTCTATCTAGAGATGCCTGCTGTCCCACTGAGTTCCTCCAGCATTTTGTGTCTATCTTTCCTGGCATACATTCTTTGTCAAATTAAGAAACGTGTTCAATCTTAGCACCAGATGTTAATTGTTCGTAGAAGAAAGTACCAAGTGCTGGAGTAACTCAGCGGGTCAGGCAGCATCTCTAAAGGAAATGGATCAGTGACTTTTCAGGTTGGGACCATTCCTTTGTAATGAACTGTTCATTATCTTCTTTCACACTGGAGATTAGTTGAGTTAAGTTTATTGTCACCCGTAAAGCTTTTGTTGCATGCTAACCAGTCAGCGGAAAGACAATACATGATTACAATCAAGCCCACAGTGTACAGATACATGATGGGTCGATTGTAATCATGTATTATCCTTCTGCTGAATGGATCGCACACAACAAAAGCTTTTCACTGTACCTCGGTACACGTGACAATAATCTAAACTAAAATTAAAACTAAAATAAAGTGAATACTGTGAATAAGTTAGACGAATATGTTGGAAGCAACTCACTGAACAAGTACTATACATATGGGATTTTTCAGTCTTGTGTTAAATATTCAACAGCACACAAATAATTTACGTACTAATTGTTCCTCCACAAGTATTTCCAGGAGATCTTTCTCACAGGTCAAAAGCATTCAGACAAAGAATCTAAAAGGAATTGTTGTTAGTGTTTTCTTCTCATTAACACAAATAATCTGGTTTTGCTCCTTAGGAAGTCAAGCAATAGGTCTTATCATTGTTTAAGAACGTTGCATTAATTCTGTACTATTTTCTAATGAGACTGCTTGCAGATTAATGATTTCAGCAGTGAACACATACTACTGAGTCAAGGATACAGAGCGATGGAAATAGGATTAAAACAAAGGACTCTCCTAAATTAGAGATATGATTCACATTCCTAAATGTTAAGTGAGGTTTATAAAGAATACACTGGTAATTTATGGAAAATTATTTCAGACTCAAAATGAAACATTAAAAAATGAATAAGCCAGCACTTGAACGATGTCTCAACTCCCTTCCCCACTGCTAATAACACGGAATAAGCTGCCACCTAGTGCTAAAAACTCCCTCTCTACCTCGAGAGAAGCAAATCGTGCTTCCTGCAAAATGCAGACGTTTAAACTTCAGGGCAGAAGTTTAGAAGAAGCTATCGGCCTCATTGCAGGGTCATGATGAGGGGCACGCAGTGGGACAATCTGCAAGTCGGCTTTCATTCAGCATGCAAAGAAATGTGATGCCTGCGCATTGTCTTGCCGCCAAAAAGCGTTAACAAAAGGCATCTTCTACATTTCTGACGCTTGGGCCATTGTCTCTCCGAAGATCGACACAAAAAGCTGGAGTAACTCAGCGAGTCAGGCAGCATCTCTGGAGAACATGGATAGGTGACGTTTCACAGAGTGCTGGAGTAACTCAGCGGGTCAGGCAGCATCTCTGGAGAACATGGATAGGTGACGTTTCACAGAGTGCTGGAGTAACTCAGCGGGTCAGGCAGCATCTCTGGAGAACATGGATAGGTGACGTTTCACAGAGTGCTGGAGTAACTCAGCGGGTCAGGCAGCATCTCTGGAGAACATGGATAGGTGACGTTTCACAGAGTGCTGGAGTAACTCAGCGGGTCAGGCAGCATCTCTGGAGAACATGGATAGGTGACGTTTCACAAAGTGCTGGAGTAACTCAGCGGGTCAGGCAGCATCTCTGGAGAAAGGAATAGGTGACGTTTCGGGTCGAGACCCTTCTTCAGACTTGTCTGACTCTCCCAGTTGCTAAACACTTTCACTCCCGCTCGCATTCCACTGACCTTTCTGTCCTAGGCCTCCTCCACTGTCAGAGTGAGTCCCAGCGCAAATTGGAAGAACATCAACTCATATTTCACTTGGGCAATTTACACCCCAGTGGTATGAATATAGACTTCTCTAAACAAGTAACCCTCACTTTCCCTCTCTCTCCGTCTCTCCCGATCCTAGTTCTCCCACCACTCTGACTGTTCACCTGATTGAATTTTTTCTTTGTATGCTTCGTTGTCAGCTTCCCCATGCTGACAATGATCTAGTCTACATTTTCCTTGAGCTTTGCCCCCTTTGATGCCTGCTTTTCACACCTCATCCATCGATATCTCTGTGCCTCCCTCTCACATGACTCTCAGTCTGAAGAAGTGTCTCGACCCGAAACATCGCCCATTCCCTTCTCTCCAGAGATGCTGCCTGTCCCGCTGAGCTACTCTAGCTTTTTGTGTCTAGCATCAATAACAGTGATCTACATTTGATGTACAAGCTGCAGCACAATTAATGGCATACCATTAAATGGCCAATTGACCATTTGGTTGTTCAGACATCTACCTGGGCTGTTGTTTGGGAAGGAACTGCAGATACTAGTTTTAATCAAAGATAGACACAAAATACTGGAATTAAGGCCCCTGTCCCAGTTCGGCGATTATTTAGGTGACTACAGGCGACTAGGCTGTCGCCGCACGGTTGCCGGGGTGTCGTGGGCGCGGTCGTGAGTCGTCTCCAAAGAGTCATAGCGTTTTTCTGGTCGCCGCTGGATTTTGTGACGGCATGAAATTTTTTGCCGACTGTTGGTTTGACGCCAATGGGCGTCGCTTGACGTCTCCTGATGTGGGCGCTGTCGTAAGTTGTCGCCAGGTGTCGTAAGTTGTCGCCAGGTGTCGTAAGTTGTCGCCAGGTGTCGTAGGTTGTCGCCAGGTGTCGTAGGTTGTCGCCAGGTGACGTGGGTTGTCACCAGGTGACGTGGGTTGTCACCAGGTGATGTAGGTTGTCGCCAGGTTGTCGCCAGGTCATGTAGGTTGTCGCAGGTTGTCACCAGGTGTCGTAAGTTGTCGCCAGGTGTCTCAGGTTGTCACCAGGTGTCGTAGGTTGTCGCCAGGTGATGTAGGTTGTCGCCAGGTGACGTGGGTTGTCACCAGGTGATGTAGGTTGTCGCCAGGTTGTCGCCAGGTCATGTAGGTTGTCGCAGGTTGTCACCAGGTGTCGTAGGTTGTCGCCGGCGCTGACTTCAGCGAATTCCAAGTGTGGACTTGAACTGATCACCCATCAGTGTAATGTGTCCATAAATGATGTTAGGTTTTGTATGTTTTTGCACTTGTATTCTGTTTAAAGTTTTAATTTTAAAGTTTGAAGTTTGAGCTTTATTGAAATTTATTGAAGTTTATTAAATATTTTTGTATGCACTGTTGTACGTTCTTATCAACCTTTAAAAAAAATTGTTTGTATATCAATAAAGGAGATTCTTGACATTTTGACGGGACATTGATGTATAAAGTTGTGGTATTTCAGAGTAGTTTCTCATGGCATCACTTTCAAATAGTCATGATGCAGAATGATTGGAAACCCGACCGTACACCCCCTTTTATAGGGAAAGTGGGTGCAACATGAATTGTCTTCAGTTGTCTTCAGTCTTCAGGGTCGTAGCTTGTCGCGGGTGGACGTAGGTTGACATTGGTTGTCGTAGGTTGTCGCCTCTGTGGTGGTAGGTTGTTGTAGGTGTCATCGTAGGTTGTCGTAGGTGCGGTCGTAGGTGGACGTTCTATTTGCGGTGATTGGGTCGCCGGTTTTCAGTAGCTTGCCGTTGCTTGACGTCGACTAGGTGGTAGGTTGTTGTAGCTTGTTGTAGACATTGTCGTAGGGGGGGTCCAGTCGCCGTTTTTTCGGCGACCTGCTACGACTATGACAGTCGCCGGCAGTCGCCTTAAAAAACAACTAACTGGGACAGGGCCTTAACTCAGCAGGACAGGCAGCATCTCTGAAGAGAAGGAATGGGTGACGTTTCGGGTCAAGACCTTTCTTCAGACTAATGTCAGGAGAGAGGGAGATACATAGATAAGGAAGTGTAAGGTGTGAAAACAGGACAAAGGGATTGGAGATCAAGGAAAATGTAGGATAGATCATTGTTAGCTGGGAGAAGGTGACAACAAAGCAAACTGAGATACAATGTGGACGGAGACAGTCAGACTGGTCGGAGAACTGGGAAGGGGGAGGGATGGAGAGAGAGGGAAAGCAAGGGTTACTTGAAGTAACATGGGCTGTTTTAAGTTTACAAGCTTTCTTTAAATTATCTGACAATCTGAGAAACCCAACACAATTATATGATGTTTCATCTTTGGTTTACAGTGAGTAGGTTTTGCCTTGGTATTCTGAAAATCTTAAAATCATTCAGTGATCCTCCAAATTACATCTCAATGACACTGCTATAATTGAGTACTGGATTTGTGTCATGTGAGTGAAGGAACAACACAATTGCATTATTTATTTCACAAAGATAGGTTTACCATTGTTATACTCACCTTCTCAGAGCAATACATAGTGGCAGGAAACCTAGAAACATAGAAAATAGGTGCAGGAGTAGGCCATTCAGCCCCTCGATCTAGCACCGCCATTTAATATGATCATGGCTGAGCATCCAAAATCAGTACCTCATTCCTGCTTTCTCCGCATATCCCTTGATTCCGTTAGCCTTAAGAGCTAAATCTAACTCTTTCTTGCAAACGTCCAGTGATTTGGCCTCCACTGCCTTCTGTGGCAGAGAATTGCACAGATTCACAACTCCCACAACAGCCATTGCTCCTTGAAGATGGACACAAAATGCTGGAGTATCTCAGTGGGAAGGGCATCATCTCTGGAGAGAAGGAATGGGTGATGTTTTAGGTGGAGACCCTTCTTCAGACAGGTCTGAAGTCTAAAGAAGGGTCTCGACTTGAACGTCACCCATTCCTTCTCTCCAGAGATGCTATCTGACCCGCTGAGTTACTCCAGCATTTTGGTTATTTCGGTTTAAACCTGCATCTGCAGTTCCTTCCGGCACAACTATTGTTCTTTGTCCATCTCATCAGCACCACACCATTGAGCAGGGGCAGCCTTTCTAGTGTCATTCACTCAGGTGAGGGAGCCTGAGGGAGGGAGGACCTTAGCTTGTTCCAGACTGTAATCTTTCTCTGGTTTGGGTCAGGACCTCTGCCTCTGCTCCTCACAGCTGTGATTCAGCCTTGAAATCCGATCGCAGTGAAGGACAAGTGTGAGCCCACCACGAGCGGTGGCCCTGGCTGCTTCAGAAGTTCAGTGTCTGGGCCAGCTGTGTGCGGCAGGTTTCACACATCATTAGTGCAGAAACACGATCAGCTTACTCTGCATGGATGTGTTCAGAGGCATGCTGCCTGCTGGTGGGCAAAGCAGACGACAGAGCATTCAGCAACTCCATTCTAACCGCAAGTAAGAACTCACTAATGTGAAACAACATCTCCGCTTGCAAACCTCATATTCCTCCGAGAGATGATGAAGTGTTTTTGAAGATGTAATGGGATGTACGAAAATGAATGATCAATAGCTGGAGCTTTTGGAGGTTGTCCAGTACACTGGGATCCATGTGAGGATGTGGCTCAGAGCTCGATGCCCCTTGATACACCACCAGCAATGAGCCAGGACACACCGCACCTTATTCATTGTAATTGTACACAAGTCTGGGCGACACGGTGGAGCAGCGGTAGAGTTGCTGCCTTAAGGGCCTGTGCCACTTAGGCGATTTTTAAGGCGACTGCCGGCGACTGTCAAAGTCGTAGTAGATCGCCGAAATTTTCTTTTGCCCTACGACAATGACCACGACAATGACCACGACAATGACCACGACAATGACCACGACAATGACCACGACAATGCCGGGTCAGGTCGATACAAGTTACTTTTTTTGTGAAACTAGCACCTGGCTAAGAGATTACACCGTCTTCGGAAACATCGCAAAATTCCCACACTTACCTGACCGTCAAACGGTCGCCTCCAATCTACCTGTCAAATGTCCTGACGGTAAATAAATTGGTTAAACACAAGTATTTTATGGTCTCTTCAAATGCCTTTTCTTAATTTAATATTACGTGCTTCTAAATGCATCTGCGACAACCTAGCAAACCTGGGGACAGCGTGCGACAGACAGCGCCCGCAATAAGCAACGATACCTGGCCACAAGCCAGCTGTCGCACAGAAATTTCTATCTGGAATTTTTTTCCGCGACGCGCAGAGATCCGCTACGATCATGCCCGCGACACCCCGGCAAACGTTCGGCGACAGCCTAGTTGCCGGCAGTCGCCTTAAGTGGGACAGGCCCTTTACAGCGCCAGAGACCCCGGTTTAATCCTAACTACAGGTGCTGTCTGTACGGAGTTTGTACTTTTTCCCTATGACCACGTGGGTTTTCTCCGGGTGCTCCAGTTTCCTCCCACACTCCAAAGACGTGCAGGATTGTAGGTTAATTGGCTTCAGTAAAATTGTAAATTGTCCCTAGTGTATAGGATAGTGCTAGTGTATCGGGTGATCACTGGTCTGTGCAGACTCAATGGGCCGAAGGGCCTGTTTCCGGACTGCATCTCTAAAGTCTAAATTAAAGTCCACAGTTCCTCCAACACTTTGATTACATCCGGGTGCTCCACTTTCCTTGCACATCCCAAAGACGTGCAGGTTTGTAGGTTAATTGGCTTCAGTAAAATTGTTTTCTAGTGTGTGTAGGATAGTGTTAATAGAAGGGGTGATCGCTGATCGGCGCGGTCTTCATGGGCTGAAGGGTCTGCTTCCATGCTGTGTCTCTACAGTCTAAAGGTTATTCTGCAGTTGATACCCATGTACATTGCTGACAGGTGCAGAGACTAGGACTTGGAGAAAGGAGCTCAGACAAATCCCAGTGCTGGCCCAGCTGCCCACGGATATGTTTCCACCGGTGTTGTTGCCTCCAGCAATAGCAAATTAAAAGATAAATACAGCAGACAAATATGCTTTCAAAATATCTCTGCCGATGTGCGCACATTGTCTGCCTCATCAACACAATAAGCTTGCAAGCAAAAGCAGGCTTCATTTGGATTAGAGTCCCTTGTTTACGAGGTCGACCATCAGAATTGACTTTATATGTCAGAGTGAGGCCCAATGCAAATTGGAGGAACAGCACCTCATATTTTGCATGGGCACCTTACAACCCAGCAGTATGAACAGTAACTTCTCCAACTTTAAGTAACCCTTGCTCTCCTCTCTCTCCATCACTCCTCCTTCCTCGTTCTCCCACTAGTTTCACTGTCCTTCTGATTAATTTTACTGTTTGTATGTCTCATTGTCACCTTCCCCTCAGCTAACAATGAACCATTCTACATTTCCTTACTATCGTCTGGTTTGATCTGTTTTTTTCACACTTTACCCTTCCATTTCACTAGACTCCCTCTCCCCTGACTCTCCGTCTGAAGAAGGGTCTCGACCCGAAATGTCACCCGTTCCTTCTCTCCAGAGATGCTGCCTGCCCCGCTGAGTTACTCCAGCACTTTGTGTCTATCTTTGGCATATAAACCAGCATCTGCAGTTCCTTCTTCCAGAATTTACTTTGTGTTATTTATCAGGAGCAAGGCAATAGTTGCAAAAGCCAGAGTATATGGGGAATCTGTTTCCAGTGACTGGTATCTCTGTGGTGAGTGGGTCTGCTCTGGTACAGCTCAGCCAGAAGGTATGGCAGCTGGTGGAGCAGTCCTGGTAGATCTACCCAAGATAGACACAAAGTGCTGCAGTAACTCAGATGGTCAGGCAGCTTCTTTGAGGAACATGGATAGGTGACGTTTTGGGTCAGGACCCTTCTTCAGACTGATTGTAGAAGGGGATGGGTGGGGGGGGGGAGACTAGAAGAGAGGAGGAACAGAACAAAGCCTAGTAGGTAATAGGTTTATACAGGTGAGGGGAGTTTGTCAGTTCATAAGAGATCAGAGCAGATATAGGCCATTTGACCCATCTAGTCTAGTCCGCTATTCAATCATGGCTGATCTGTCTTTCCCTCCTTACTCCATTCTCCTGCCTTCTCCCCATAACCCCTGACACACGTACTAATCAGGAATCCATCTATCTCTGCCTTAAAAATATCCATTGACTTGGCCTTCTGTGGAAATTAATTCCACAGATTCACCACCCTCTGACTAAAGAAATTCCTCCTCATCTCCTCCCTAAAGGAACGTCCAATACCTCTGAGGCTGTGACCTCTGATCCTAGACTCATTTCCACTCGTGGAAACATCCTCTCCACATCCACTCTATCCAGGAATTTCACTATTTGGTGTTTCAATGAGGTCCCCCTTCATTCTTCTAAACTCCAGCGAGTACAGGCCCTTTTTGATGGCGGACAAAGGCCAGAGATGAAAAGACAGAAGGAGTGAGAAAAAGGATTGGAGAGATGCGAATTGTGAAGCTAGAGGAAGGAATGTAGGTGGAGGGGGGAGGGGGGCGGAGAAATAGGTGGGATTCGGGGGAGAGAGGGGGGGGGGTTGTGGGAGAAGTAGAAGAAGATGGGAGTTTTTGTAGTTACCTAAAATTGAAGAATTCAACATTCAAACCGATTCTAAGCTACCCAAGAAGAGCTCTGACCCAAAATGTCACCTATCCGTGTTCTCCAGAGATGCTGCTTGACCCGCTGAGTTACTCCAGCACTCTCTGAGACGTCACCTATCCATGTTCTCCACAGATGCTGCCTGACCCGCTGAGTAATTCCAGCACTCTGTGTCTTCTTTTTTTCTCACATCCGGTGTATTTGTGGAAAGTCAAACTTTTAATGAAGAACATTTGGTGATTACAGGACAAAGCACGGTACCACTCAGGGGCACATCCAGGCAGGAAGTGTGGTTAATACCCCACACAGGCCTAGCAATGGCTGACAGATAGACACAAAATGCCAGAGTAACTCAGCGGGACAGACATCATTTCTAGAGCGAAGGAATGGGTGACGTTTCCGTCAAGACCATTCCTTCTCTCCAGAGATGCTGCCTGTCCCGCTGAGTTACTCCGGCATTTTATGTTTATCATCAGTGTAAACCAGCATCTGCAGTTCCTTCCGACACACAACAGCTTACAGGATGTGTCTGGTGTTTAGACACTGTACACATCCTGCCGCTTAACATCCAGGTTCAGGAACAGCTTGTTCCCTACAGCCATTCGGCTATTAAACACTACAACCTCAAATAAGCTCTGAACTACATAGACTATTATTGTTAGTATTGCACTATTATTGTTTGTTTGTTTTTTATGTGTACATATGTGTGTGTACATATATATATAATCTATATATGTGTGTGTCTGTGTGTGTACTGTATATGTGTGTGTATGTGTGTGTGGGTGTGTGTGTATATATATATACATACAGTATATGATCCATATATATGTGTATTTGTGATTATGCATAGAAAATACACACACTGAACTTTTTTTTTCCCTCTCTCGTTTATTATATCATTTCCAGTGTACTATGTTTACACATTCTGTTGTGCTGCTGCAAGGAACAATTTCATTGTTCTATCTGGGACATACGAAAATAAAACACTCTTGACTCATGACACTTAACTATGCCAGCATCTCTATCCACACTCTGCTCTACAGCAACACCAGGTTGAACTGAGACAGTATCCATTGTTGTAGAAAGGAGCTGCAGATGCTGGTTTACACCAAAGATAGACACAAAATGCTGGAGTAACTCAGCAGCTCAGGCAGCATCTCTGGAGAGAAGGAACGGGTGACGTTTCGGGTCTGAAGATGGGTCTCGACCCGAAACGTCACCCATTCCTTCTCTGTAGAGATGCTGTATCCATTAGGCTCCACACAGACCCATCACAGGGACACAGTGACAATCTTACTCTGTGGCAAACGCACTTTTAGCAATTCTGTGTTCAGACTGGCTTCTGAACAGAACATTACACATGATGTTATGGGACAGTTAATCTGCTAATAAATCAAATCAGACCATCAGTTTGCGTCATGCTGCCCTTATATTGGTTTCAGTGTATAACTTGCATTTGGAGCTGATTTGTAACGTAGAAACTGCACTATTTTTACTGTCGCTGTGAGATTAGATTTTGCAGGGTGACAAGGCTACTTTAATCATTAATCGACAATCCCAATCAGGCATCAACGGATCGATAAGTACGTATCAGTTACATCATCAAGAATATCACATTGTCCTGATTCCCAATGTTAAATATGTGGGAATCTGCACTAAATGCTGCACTAAATTGGCTTTGTATCAAGTCTAAATGCCCAACGTGCTGCATGATGAAGGCACCCCATCAGAATGGGAAGTGTACAATTATTACTTTTACCTTGCTCGGCAAGGCCAGCAGCATAACAATGGACAAGTCGCACCCTGGCCACTCCCTCTTCTCTCCTCTCCCATCAGGCAAAAGGTATAGAAGTGTGAAATCGCACACCTCCAGATTCAGGGACAGTTTCTTCCCAGCTGTTATCAGGCAACTGAACCATCCTACCACAACCAGAGAGCAGTGCTGAACTACTATCTACCTCATTGGTGATCCTCGGTCCATCCTTGATTGGACGTTGCTGGCTTAACCTTGCACCAAACGTTATTCCCTCATCATGTATCTGTACACTGCAAATGGCTCAATTGTAATCATTTATTGTCCTTCCACTGATGGGTGAGCACGCAACAAAAGTTTTTCACTGTACCTGACAATAAACTAAACGAACTAAATACCAGAAATCTTATCCTTTGTAGTATATGATGTTCTATTGCAATTTTTCAATCATGAGATAACAGAGTACCACAGAATTTAAAAGCTAGGCAGGTCAGCATTAAACAGTTGGCACCTTCACAAAGCT
Source organism: Rhinoraja longicauda (assembly GCF_053455715.1). Taxonomy (NCBI): domain Eukaryota; kingdom Metazoa; phylum Chordata; class Chondrichthyes; order Rajiformes; family Arhynchobatidae; genus Rhinoraja; species Rhinoraja longicauda. Next base: position 59,559,486 of record NC_135963.1, on the reverse strand, counting down.
GGAAGTGTAATAGTGAGTCGTTCTCTCACACTGATGATAATATGGCCCCATTACTGTCACCGGCACAAAGACTCGGAATTTCCCTCCAACCTATTTTACAGGAATGTGAAACAAATATAATTGTTGTTAACTTTAATGTCAGAGAAATGCCAGACAGGCTATTTCTCACTGAGACACAGACGAAAGATCGAAGGGTCTTGACCCGAAACGTCGCCCATTCCTTCTCTCCAGAGATGCTGCCTGTCCCGCTGAGTTACTCCAGCACTTTGTGTCTATCTAAAGATAGAGTCGTTTTGTTTCAATATCTCTGTGTTTCAAGGCATGCCGAATTCATCGTTTTGGAGGAAGTGCTTAATCAGCAATTAACAAGGACCTTGGACTATAATTTTGCTGGGCTTAGTAAATTGATGCTTATTGCAGGTGTTTAAAAGTGTCTTGCACAGGAGTTAAGACTCCAACAGTTTCGTTTGCTGATGAATGAGCACATTCTCGATTATTCTCAGGGAAGGAGGGGGGGAGGGGGAGCAAGCAGCTGGGGGCAGGGATGCTGAACTGTGCATGGGTCAAACAGGAGCCAGACATCCTGCCACTGAGTCGACAGTCTGGCCCCACATTTACCACAGCCAGTGGCGCAAGCACTCAAAGTATAGGATGGAACTGCAGATGCTGGTTTACACCGAAGACAGACACAAAAAGCTGGAGTAACTCAACGGGACAGGCAGCATCTCTGGAGAGAAGGAATAGGTGACGTTTCTGGTCTGAAGAAGGGTCTCGACCCGAAACGTCACCTATTCATTTTCTTCAGAGATGCTGTCTGACCCGCTGAGTTACTCCAGCTTTTTGTGTATCTGTGGAGGGAATGGTCAGATGACATTATGGATCAGGACCATTCTCCAGAATCTACAGTGGAGGATATATAACGACAAGAGGAGTAACAAAACACAACAGCTGATTTCCACATGTTGTTCCACAGTCACTTTCACAGGCTCTATTTAGGACATCTCCATCTACCAATTACCTATTTACTTTTCCCACTCAGCTGTTCAGAGGTGGGCAGAAACCCTTCTGTATTTTCATTACAAAGAATCACTACTTGCCTGCACAAAGATGAGAACCAAGAATCTACACTCCGTTCTGACCAGCGGTTTCTCTCTCCACAGAAACTGCCTGGCCTTTAGTTTAGTTTTAGATATACAGTGCGGAAACAGGCCCTTCAGCCCTCTGAGTCCGTGCCGACCAGCGATCCCTACACACTAGCACTATCCCACACACAATAAGGACAACATATTTTCATTTATACCAAGCCAATTAACCGACAAACGTGTGGGAGGTTGGAGTGTGGGAGGAAACCGAAGATCTAGGAGAAAACCCAGGCAGGTCACGGGGAGAACGTACAAACTCCGTACAGACAGCACCCATATTCAGGATCGAACCCGGGTCTCTGGTGCTGAAAGGCAGCAGCAACTCTAACACTGCGCCACCATGCTGACCAAATGAATGTTTCTGTTTTATTTCAAATTTCCAGCAAGTGCAGGTTTCTTTGACTTCCAATCCAGAATTGGTACCCAATTTTGCACATTAGCAGGTAAGGGTCAGTGTTGATTACAGTTCAACTTAAAAGAGCTAGCTGAGGTTCCTGGACAGTGGCAGTCTGCAGTTGCCAAGTGCCACAGGAAGAGTTAACGGCCTGTCCCACTTTAGGCGATTTTAAGGTGACTGCCGGTGACTAGGCTGTCACCGACAGTTCGCCGGGGTATCGCGAGCATGATCATGAGGAGTCTTCCAAGAATTGAAGTGGGTCTCGGCGCGTCGCTGAGAAATCATCTGGAGTGAAATTTCTCGTCGACAGCTGGCTTGTCGCCAGGTATCGTTGCTTATTGCGGGCGCTGTCGCATGCTGTCCCCAGGTTTGCTGGTTTCTCTTAGATGCATTATGTTAAAATAAGTAAAGTCATTTCAAAATGCCATAAAATGCTTGTGTTTAACCAATTTATTTACCATCAGGACATTTGGCAGGTAGATTGGAGGCGACAGTTTGGCAGTCAGGTAAGCGTGGTGAATTTCGCGATGTTTATGGCCATCAGAGATCATATTTAAAGTAGGCTCCCAACCCAGATATGCAACCCAGAAACCAGATATGCATCTACCGTACATTTTCAAAGAATGCCCACACACTTTTCACAAAAATTCATTTAACCACTTTTAAAATTAAATTTCTTAATACTGCCATTTGTCAACTGGAAGTCAATCCAGTTTATGCCTTGTTACCGTGAAGCTTGGTTTTCAAGTAACCCGGGCAAGATGTTATATTTCAAAACTCTCAAGTACTTACCAACTTGTCAGTGATTTCAGCGAAAATTAGGACGCCGGAGAAGCATTGACAGTGTGGGAATTTCGCGATGTTTCCGAAGACGCTGTAATCTCGACCTGACTCGGCATTGTCGTGGTCATTGTCGTGGTCATTGTCGCCAGGGAAAAGAAAATTTTGGTGATCTGCTACGACTTTGACAGTCGCCGGCAGTCACCTAAAAAATCGCCTAAGTGAGACAGGCCCTTTAGGTGTTATGGAGAGGAGTGGCAATGTGCTCAGTAATGGAGAGGAGTGGCAATGTGGAAAGTAATGGTGTGAATTTTAGGGTCATGGTAACAGGGAGACTAGAACAGATTATGAATGTGGGCTGGGAGGCAGAACAGGCATAATCATGGGGAACTGCAGGTGCTGATTAATTCACAAAAGGACAGAAAATACTGGAATAACTTAGCGGGTCAGGCAGCATCTCTGGAGAACATAGATAGGTGACGTTTCACAGAGTGCTGGAGTAACTCAGCAGGTCAGGCAGCATCTCTGGAGAATATGGATTAGGTGACGTTTCACAGAGTGCTGGAGTAACTCAGTGGGTCAGGCAGCATCTCTGGAGAACACGGATAGGTGACGTTTCACAGAGTGCTGGAGTAACTCAGCGGGTCAGGCAGCATCTGTGGAGAACATGGTTAGGTGACGTTTCACAGAGTGCTGGAGTAACTCAGCGGGTCAGGCAGCATCTCTGAAGAACATGGATAGGTGACGTTTCAGGTTGGGACCTTTCTGCAGACTCAGAGCAAGAGTGCACAGGGAGAGGGAGGAACAATGATTAATGTATCTGCTGTGACAACGACAGAACTATCTGTTGACCATGGAGTGGTTGGACTCACTGCAATCTCTACAAAACTCAACACATTTTGATTTTTTTTTGCCCAAATTGCTAAACAAGTAAAAGTATGGGAGCTAAACCAGTATAGGAATCTATTGACTGTGACAGTGGACACAAAATGCTGGAGCAACTCAGCAGGTCGGGCAGCATCTCGGGAGAGAAGGAATGGGTGACGTTTCGGGTCGAGATCCTTCTTCAGTCTGAAGAAGGTTTTTGGGCTTTTTTGCACTAATATTGGGGATTTTAATTTAATGCAATCTTTTTGTTTATTATTTATTTAGGTGCCCCGGGGAGCTGCGCGCGCCACGGAAGTGTTCTGGGGAGCCGCGCGAGCCCGACCCACCCGCCGAACAACCGCGCCGCCAACCTGAACCACCTGACTCACTCCACAGGCCCCGGGACCGCGGAGAAGCCGGGTGGCGAGGCCTGTCTGGGCCAAAGGAACCTCAGCGGCGGCAGTGACGGGCGCCTCGGTGGCGTCGGCGAGAGTTTTGGCGGCAACGGGAGCCTCGGCGGCAGTGTGAGTCTCGGCGTAGGCGGCGGCAGGGCGAGCCTCGGCGGCAGGGCGAGCCTCGGCAGCGGTGAGGCCTCGGCAGCGGTGAGGCCTCGGCAGCAACGGGAGCCTCACTGGCAGTGTGAGACGCACCGGCAATGTGAGCCTCAGCAGCAGTGTGAGTTTCGGCAGCGGTGGGGCCTCGGCAGCGGTGGGGACTCGGTGATAACGGCGGCGGTGGGGCCTCGGTGATAACGGCGGCGGTGGGGCCTCGGTGATAATGGCGGCGGTGGGGCCTCGGTGATAACGGCGGCGGTGGGGCCTCGGTGATAACGGCGGAGGTGGGGCCTCGGCGGCGGTGGGGCCTCGGCGGCGGTGGGGCCTCGGCGATAACGGCGGCGGTGGGGCCTCGGCGATAACGGCAGCGGTGGGGCCTCGGCGATAACGACGGCGGTGGGGCCTCGGTGATAACGTTGGCGGTGGGGCCTCGGCAGCGTGAGCCTCGGCGGCGGTGGGGCCTTGCGATCGTCCCGCGATCGGCGGTCGATGAGCGTGAGGAACGTTGGGGAAGACAATGCGGGGACCGCTGTGAGGGGCGGTGGGAGAACATAGCAGGACCCGGTGTGGGGAGGGGGCACTCTCATTTAGAATCCCCTGCCCAGGGGATAAGTCTGCGTTCATTTGTTCCGTTGAAGGCGCTGTCTTTTTCTTTTTTTTTCTTTTTTAATTTAATTTTGTTTCCGAGTTTTCGTGTACCTTGTTGAGTTGTGACTGTTAGCAGCCCAATCTCCCTCCGGGGATGAATAAAGTTCTATCGTATCGCTTCATGTCATATCAATGAGAACTGTGTTTACAGGCCTGTTAGGCTGGTAAGAATGGCATCGTTCCGTTGTCGGCACCGATGACAATTAAACACTCGACACTTGAACCTAAAGTGTGGCAACTCTGCCTTTACTGGACTGTCATAGTACCACATCTGCTGAGACTGGGTCAGGATTTTCCCAAGCCGATGTCCAGCCACTGCTAGTTTTGCAGGTTGTGTTTATTCCCGATGTAGAAGGGGAACATTGAGCTCTGCTGTTAGAGCTTTGCATTATAAATATTGTATTGCTAAAGTGCACGTCTATGCATTTACATTGGTATTGGTGTTCGCACTTGATTAAAATCCTTCTGTCACAAATGCAGTGAGCTGACTCAGCAGCAGTGAATTAATAAACAAGAGACTTATTGACATTGCTGTCTGCTTTTGATAGATTGTAATACGCAGACTTACTAAAACCTGTACCATCACTATCCAGTTCTGTACCTTAATTTTGAAACACAAACTGCAATCCTCAACCAGTAATCCACATTTACAACAGTAAAAAACCATTAACCTGCTGAATGCTCTGCCGAGGTCAAAGGGCATTAGTTCCGACCATGTTCTCCCAGATGCATCATCCATCAAAAAGGTCAGAGGTCGGCCACTGACAAAAACCTCCAAGACCAAATTTGGTATGAACTTCAATGAACATTTTTGTATTGGCTATCGAATTATTTTATTCTGCTCCTTGAAATTAAATCTGCAAGTTTACATACGTGAATGAAAGGCAGGGAAGGAAACTAGCTGCTAAAGGTCGGAATATTCTGTTCTGTTCCGATCGCTAAGCAATAGGAAATATGTGTTTAAGCTGGAAACGGTGCAGAAGAGATTCAAAATGACGTTTGCAGGACTGGAGGTCTAGAGTTATAAGGAGAGAAAAGATATACATAGACACAGAAAACAGAAAAAAGGTGCAGGAGGAGGCCATTCGGCCCTTCGAGCTAGCACCGCCATTCATTGTCATCATGGCTGATCATCCACAATCAGTAACCCGTGTCTGCCTTCTCCCCATATCCCTTGATTCCGCTAGCCCCTAAAGCTCTATCTAACTTTCTTTTAAATTAATCCAGTGAATTGGCCTCCACTGCCTTCTGTGGCAGAGAATTCCACAAATTCACAACTCTCTGGGTGAAAAAGTTTTTTCACATCTCAGTTTTAAATGGCCTCCCCTTTATTCTGAGACTGTGGTCCCTGGTTCTGAAATAGTTTGGGATTGTTACTCCTGGAGTGAAGAAGGCTACGGTGTGACCGTATGGCGGTTCATAAAATTATGAGGGGCATGGATGATGGATAATCAGACTCTTTCCCAGGGTGTGCGAGCCTAACACTAGAGGGATTAGGTTGAGGGTGAGAAGGGAAAGATTTAAAGTAAATCTGAGGGGCAAGCTATTCACACAGAGGGTGGTGGGTATATAGAACAAGCTGCCAGAGGAAGTGCTAGATGTGGGTACAATTACAATGTTTTAAAGACAGGTTAATGGATTGGAAAGAATTAGAGGGATCTGGCCCATATGCAGGCAAATGGGACCAACCCAGGAAGGCACGTTGGTCGGCATGGATGAGTTGGTCTGAAGGGCCTGACTGTATGTTACCCGCTGCGACTGCCTGGCTCAATGGTGTATGGTCCACTCTGCATCAAAAGATTCTCGGCTGACACTTCAGTGGAAACCATAGGGGTACCTGCAATGCAAAAAGACAGTGCTTGATGCATTGGATTTTAAAACAAGGCCCATCAATGCTCTCAAATGAAGATGGACAACAGATTGAGGACAACAGTTATTCCTCAATCAGATCATCTGGTCAACAGTACAGTGCAGTTAGTGAGACTTAGCTGTGTGCAAGTCGCTCTTACACTTCCTATATTACAACAGTGATTGAATTCAAGATTTTAGGACCCCCTGAAGTTATGAAAGGCATCATGTCAACACAAATGTCCTTTTCCTCTACAAATCGGTATTTAAAGAGGTTGATTAACGGGAATAGTTGATCAACAGACAATAGACAATAGGTGCAGGAGGAGGCCATTCGGCCCTTCGAGCCAGCACCGCCATTCACTGTGATCCTGGCTGATCATCCACAATCGGTTCCTGCCCTCTCCCCATATCCCTTGACTCCGCTATCATTAAGAGCTCTATCTAACTCTTGAAAGCATCCAGAGAATTGGCTTCCACTGCCTTCTGAGGCGGAGAATTCCACAGTTTCACAACTCTGAGTAAAAAATGTTTTCCTCATCTCCATTCTAAATGGCCTACCCCTTATTCTTAAATTGTGGCCCCTGGTTCGGGACTCCCCCAACATCAGGAACATGTTTCCTGCCTCTAACTTGTCCAATCCCTTAATAATCTTATATGTTTCAATAAGATACCCTCTCATCCTTCTAAATTCCAGTGTTTACAAGCCCAATCACTCCAGTCTTTCAACGTATGACAGTCCCTCCATTCTGGGAATTAACCTAGTGAACCTTCGCTGCACTCTCTCAATAGTAAGAATGTCCTTCCTCAAATTTGGAGACCAAAACTGCACACAGTACTCCAGGTGTGGTCTCACTAGGGCCCTGTACAACTGCAGAAGGACCTCTTTGCTCCTATACTCAACTCCTCTTGTTATGAAGGCCAACATTCCATTGGCTTTCTTCACTGCCTGCTGTACCTGCATGCTTCCTTTCAGTGACTGATGAACTAGGACACCCAGATCTCGTTGTACTTCCCCTTTTTCTAACTTGACATCATTCAGATAATAATCTGCCTTCCTGTTCTTACCACCAAAGTGGATAACCTCACACTTATCCACATTAAACTGCATCTGCCATGCATCCGCCCACTCACACAACCTGTCCAAGTCACCTTGCACCTTCATAGCATCTTCCTCACAGCTCACACTGCCACCCAGCTTTGTATCATCTGCAAATTTGTTAATGTTACTTTTAATCCCTTCATCTAAGTCATTAATGTATATTGTAAATAGCTGCGGTCTCAGCACGAGCCTTGCGGTACCCCACTAGTCACTGCCTGCCATTCTGAAAGGGACCCAGTCATCCCTACTCTTTGTTTCCTGTCTGCCAACCAATTTTCTACCCAATACCATGTGCTCTAATTTTGCCCACTAATCTCCTATGTGGGACCTTTCTGTTCTTATAGAATTACAATACCCAGACTTCAGCATAAGAACCCTTCTCATTTCACAGTGGCACGGTGGCATAGCGGTAGAGTTGCTGCCTTACAGCGCCAGATACCTGCGTTCGATCCTGATTACTGGTGCTGTCTGTACAGAGTGTGCACATACTCTCTGTGACCTGTGTGGGCTTTCCCTGGGAGCTCCAGTTTCCTCCCATACTCTAAAGACTTTGGTTTGTAGGGTAATTAGTTTGTAAAATTGTAAATTGTTCTTAGTGTGTGTCGGATAGTGTTAATGTGCGGGGATCGCTGGTCGGCGCGGACTCGCTATCTCTAAACTAAAACAACTAAATGTCTCAATGGACATCTTGTTACATAGACAATTACTCAATGTCTCAGTAGCAGTGTCTGTAACAAATGGAAAGATAGCAATGTTCTTCAACAGTTTATAAAATCAAACAATTGAAATGAAAGTTGAGCTGATGGCATAGATTGGTATAGATGTTATGTTCTGTTTGATGGTATTGGTATGATTGATGTTTGCTGGTGCAGATGGTTGTTTTGTTTGATGGTAGAGATATTCAGTGTGGTCTTCTGTTTGATGGTATGGGTGATATGATAGATGTTTGATGGTTTCGATGTTACATTCTGTTGGATGGCATAGGTGGTATGGTAGATGTTTGATGTTCACTGAAGCCTACAAGCCTGAGTTGCTTTGAGATTGATGTCAAACTTTATAGTGAGACAAGGATATTCAGCAACTGGTCATTGGGCTGGAAACAACAAGTAAAGTCTATGCAGGAAACTACTACCACAAGAGCTACAACATTCAGTAAAGGAAGAAAGCAGAGGAGAAAATATATTTTACATTCATGGAAAATCTGGTCTACAACCGATGATGAGGCAACAAAGCCGGGAATCACACAACTTGCCGGTCAGTCTGCATGGACTTTCTTCAGCTTCAAGAACATTGAATCAACTGGCATTCATTTCGAGAGTATTAGAGTATGGGTGTCAGAGGTGAAGAGGTGAAGGCAGGATAATGGGGTTGGGAGGGAGAGATAGATCAGCCATGATTGAGTGGCGGAGTAAACTTGATGGGCCGAATGGCCTAATTCTACTCCTATCACTTTTGGTCTTATGAATATAAAAACAAGGATGCAATGCTGAGGTTTTATAAGGCAGTGGTCAGATCGCGTTTGGAGTATTGTGAGCAGTTTTGGGCACCATATCTGAGGAAGGATGTATGTGTTGGCGTTGGCAAGGATCCAGAGGAAGTTTACTCGAAAAATCCCCTGGATGAGTGGTTAATGATGAGCGTTTGATGGCATTGGGCCTGTACTCGCTGGAGCATAGAAGGATGAGGGGGGGCCTCGTTGAAACTTACTGAATAGTGAAAGGCCTGGATAGAGTGGATGTGGAGAAGATGTTTCCTCTAGTTGGAGAGTCTAGGACCAGAGGTCAGAGCTTCAGAATTAAAGGACATTCCTTTAGGAAAGAGGTGAGGAGGAATTTCTTTAGTCAGAGGGTGATGATCTATTGAATTAATTGTCACAAAAGGCTGTGGAGGCCGTCAATGGGTATTTTTAAGGCAGAGATAGATAGATTCTTGATCAGTACGGGTGTCAGGGGTTATGGGGAGAAGGCAGGAGAATGAGGTTGAGAGAGAAAGATAGATCAGCCATGATTGAATGGCGGAATAGCCTTGATGGGCCGAATGGCCTAATTCTGTTCCTACAACTTATTAACATGAACTAGATTTACCAGAGAAACCCTAAGTTGAGATTGTATCTTGTGGCTGGAAATGGTGATTTTTTTAATAGTTAACTTTGACAGATACATGGATAGGAAAGGTTTAGAGGGTTGTGGAGAAAACACAGGCAGGTGGGACTAGCATGGATGGGGCATTCATGAGATGGGCCAAAGGCTACGTGCTGTTTCCGTGTGACTCTCGTGCATTGCTTCCTTGTTTTTGTCTCTTTTTTCCTCTTAATCCAATGTTTCTTTCCCTATCTTTGTACCATTCTGCACCTGATTTGACATTGAATGTACCCAACTCTGATTCAACTCCATGCCAGTCCTTCCCCTGTTCATTCTTCAGTCACTTAGTCTCATTAGTATTGTCACTATGATTTCAGGTATCCTGTGCGTGGCATTATAAGATCATTTGTCCAATGAACTGGTGACCAAAGATATTTGGAACCATAAGGACATAAGAGATAGGAGCAGAATTAGACCATTCGGCCCATCAAGTCTACTCCGCCATTCAATCATGGCTGATCTATCTCTCTCTCCTAACCCCATTCTCCTGCTTTCTCCCCATAACCCCTGACACCCGTACTAATCAAGAATCTATCTATCTCTGCCTTAAAAGTATCCATTGACTTGGCCCCCACAGCCTTCTGTGGTAAACTCCACAGATTCAACGCCCTCTGACTAAAGAACTTCCACTGAAGAAGAACCATAAAGGTATTGTAACAAATCTAACTAATAAAAAAGTGCAATGATTGACGTTCCTGTAGCAAAGTCTAGGTGAAGTCAGAGTAGTTTTGGCACAGTGCCAGGTCTGTTCCATCAACGAGATAAATGTTCGTAGTTTTATTACTCATTGACATGGTGCAAGGTCAGGAGATATTGCCGTTCCGAACTGCACTTGAACCGAGTAACCAACTATTCCATTTCAGCTAGACCGGATCGAGCAAGGACTCTGTCCCCTTCAGTAGAGAACGTGCTTGCAACAACCTTTTACAACAATCAGCAGTCTCATAATCATGTTTACTGATATCAATGCACTGCAGATTTGTAACCCGTGGCCCTGATTTACTCAGACCACGTAGACTACTGCCTGACAAAATTCCTCCACCACTGATTTGTTGTGGCAATACGTTCCTGTTCCTCAAACCCAGTGACAGGAGTCTCTGCCTCAAAATGGCAGCCAGCATCATCAGAGACCACACCACCCTGGCAACACACTCATTCCACCCCTGCCACCGGGAAGGAGGTACAGGAGCCTGAAAACTGTAACGTCCAGGTTCACGAACAGCTTCTTCCCTACAGCCATCAGGCTATTAAACACCACAACCTCAAATCAGCTCTGAACTAAGACTATTATTGTTATTCCTGTACTATTATTGGGTTTTTTTAGTGTGTGTGTGTGTGTGTGTGTGTGTGTGTGTATGTATGTGTGTGTGTATGTGTGAGTGTATGTGTGTGTGTGTGTATGTATGTGAGTGTATGTGTGTGAGTGTGTGTATGTGTATGTGTGTGTGTGTGTGAGTGTGTGGATGTGTGAGTGAGTGTGTGTGTGTATGTGTGTGTTTGTGTGTGTTTGTGTGTATATGTGTGTGTATACACACAGTTTTTTTTCTCATTTATTATACTGTTCACAATGTACTTTATCTACATGTCCTGTTGTGCTGCTGCAAATGAGAATTTCATTGTTCCATCTGGGACATATGACAGTAAAACATTCTTGACTCTCTTGATTCCCTGAAGAGTTTGCAGTTTAAGAAAGCCAACACTAACAAACGATGCACTGACATTTCATCAGCAACTGCTTATCATTTGCGCAGAGCGAAAGGCAAACTGAAATCCAGAGAAATCCAGAGGCAAGTTCCTTCAATATGAGATCAATGAGATCAGAGAACACAGTCGGTGAACAGTGTGGTGTGGAAGGGACCGCGGATGCTGGTTTAAACCAAAGATAGACACAAAAAGCTGGAGTAACTCAGCGGGACAGGCAGCATCTCTGGAGAGAAGGAATGGGTGACGTTTCGGGTCAAGACCCTTCTTAAGACTGAGTCAGGGGAGAGAGAGACACCGAGTGAGGGACTCTCAGTCTGAAGAAGGGACTCAACCCGAAACATCACCCATTCCTTCTCTCCAGAGATGCTGCCTGACCCGCTGAATTACTCCAGCATTTTGTGTCTATCTTCACTGTGAACGGTATATGTACACCATATGTGTGCACACGTGCACAGTACATATACACAGTGGCACTGCAGAACACACACTTATGCATGTAAATTACATGAACGTGTGCATATATAAATGTTTTATATGCATTTGCATGCTTATATTCATTGACTTTTACATAACAGACATAGAATATAGGAAACACAATCTTCTAAAAACCTTAGGACAACAAACGTTATTATCGCAGCTTGCTTGGGTCAGATAATCGCAGCATCACCATCGGTGCAGATGTTGTCTGGGACTGCGGGTTTGCAGGCTGGGACGTGAGAGCGTGGTTAGTGTGGAGACTGTACCTTGGTGCAGGTGGAGGGGCTCTGAGAACAGCTGGATAGCTCATCGTCCGCTCCTGCTGGCAGGCTGGGTGTGGACAACTGCCCTGTGGAACAACAATTACCAGAGTCACTGTAACTTCACTTAACAGTCCAGGATCACAACCAAATCCAACTATACATCTGCACAAGTTAACACTGAAAACACGGTGAACGGTGTGTCAAGGCACCGAGTACAGGAGTTGGGATGTCATGCTGTAAGTGTGCAAGACCAGACTTGGAGTATTGTGTAAGACCAGACTTGGAGTATTGTGTGCAGTTCTAATTCCCCTGCTACTGGAAGGGTGTGACTAAGCTGGAAAGGTACAGGAAAGATTCACCAAGATGTAAGGCAGGCCGGAAGGCTTGAGTTCATCGGGTCATGTGATAGGAGCAGAATTAGGCCATTCGGCCCATCACGTCTAATCTGCCACTCAATCATGGCTGATCTGTCTCTCCCTCTGAACCACATTCTCGTGCCTTCTCCCCATAACCCCTGACACCCGTACTAATCAAGAACCTACCTTCTCCCCATAACCCCTGACACCCGTACTAATCAAGAACCTACCTTCTCCCCATAACCCCTGACACCCGTACTAATCAAGAACCTACCTTCTCCCCATAACCCCTGACACCCGCACTAATCAAGAATCTACCTTCTCCCCATAACCCCTGACACCCGCACTAATCAAGAATCTACCTTCTCCCCATAACCCCTGACACTCGTACTAATCAAGAATCTACCTTCTCCCCATAACCCCTGACACTCGTACTAATCAAGAATCTACCTTCTCCCCATAACCCGACACCCGTATTAATCAAGAATCTACCTTCTCCCCATAACCCGACACCCGTATTAATCAAGAATCTAACTTCTCCCCATAACCCCTGACACCCGCACTAATCAAGAACCTATCGATCTCTGCCTTAAAAATACCCATTGACTTGGCCTCCACAGCCTTCTGTAGCAATGAATTCCATAGATTCTCCACCCTCTAACTAAAAAAAATCCTCCTCGTCTCCTTCCTAAAGGAACGTCCTTTAAATCTGAGTCTATCACCTCTGGTCCTAGACTCGTCTGCAAGTGGAAACATCCAGTTATGGGGTTGGACAGGCTAGGACCTTTTACCCTGGAGTGCTGGAGGTTGAGAGGTAACTTTAAGGTTTGGGTTATAGAAGAATATAAAATCATAAGATGAAAAACCAGTCTTTAACCCATGGTAGGAGAGCCAAAACTAGATTTAAAATGCGAGGGGGAAGATTTAATATGCACCTGAGGGGCAAGCTTTTCCACAGAGAGGGTGGTGGGTATATTGAACAAGCTGCCAGGGGAAGCTTCAGAGGTGGATATGGTTGCAATATTAGGATAGGAAAGGTGCAGACATTTGGGTCAGCATGAGCAGGTTGGGCTGAAGGGCCTGTTTTTGTGCCACATAACTCTCTCATTCTGTTCAATGTGAACCTTGGGACTGAATGTCAAACATGGCAGACAACAACGACAACGTTGATCGTCTCTTCATTATATACGATCTTCCACGGAGGGAAAACGAGATGAAATAGCTCACAAATGAAGCAGTCACCTCTAGATTAACTTCAACAGACCAGCGCTTCCTGTAACCTCATAATGCGCTGAGTTCACATACCGCACACGTTAACAGCAGGAGATTTATTTTTTTAAAGATTGAAAGTTCTTCCTTGCCCTCTTTAAAGACGTCATATTAATGTACACTTCCATGATTGACACTTCACCTCGTTATCTCATTGAGGATGCATCAGGATCAGGATCATTATCAGGAGGCATCACAGCTTGGTTTGGGAACAGCTCCATCCAAGACTGCAAGAGATTGCAGTGAATTGTGGATGCAGCCCAGACCATCACACAAACCAAGCTCCCATTTATACCTCACTCTGCCTCGGCAAAGCCAGCAGTATAATCGAGTCGCACCCCATCTTCTACCTTCCCCATCGGGCAAGAGGTACAGAAGTGTGAAAACGCACACCTCCAGATTCAGGGAGAGTTTCTTCCCAGCTGTTATCAGGCAACTGAATCATCCTACCACAACCAGAGAGCAGGGCTGAACTACTATCTACGTCATTGGTGACCCTCGGACTATCCCTAATTGGATTTTGCTGGCTTTACCTTGCACTAAACACAATTCCATAATCAAGTTCACTGTAAATGGTTCGATTGTAATCATGTATTGTCTCTCTGCTGACTGGTTAGCACGCAACGAAAGCTATTCACGGAACCTCAGTACACGTGATAATAAACTAAACTTATAAACTGATAGCCAAAGACAATGAACGGTGTCTTCAATAGAAGACACATCAGTACCAGTCTCAATTAGATCCTCACCCCTACATCCATGGCTCTTCACTCCACCATTGGCTTGTAGTTAATACACAGATCCTTTACTAACAGCCCAGTGGTGCCCACTATTCAAACACTATCGTATCGAAGCAGGCACTAGTTCAGCCCAAATGGACATTTGATTTCATGTAGGAAGGAACTGCAGATGCTGGTTTATACAGAGAATAGAAACAAAATGCTGGAGTAACTCAGCTGGTCAGGCAGCATCTCTTGAGAAAAGGAATAGCTGATGGTTTGGGTCAGAACCCATCTTTAGACATTCTTCAGGGCATTTAATTTCATTTGTCTTCTTTTAAAATCTATTGACAATGAACTATTTAATGCATTAAGAGTGGTGCGTACATGGGGAAACTCGAGTCAAAGAATTGTACACCCGTAACAACCTTATCATCATCACCTCTTTCACTAAACAATGCTAACATATGGATTTCAGAAAATGCGCTTCTAATATTGATTGGATGAACAACTTGAGATTCATTCTAAGGATGAATGCTCGGTATAGATACGGATACAGAAATCAATTCAGAAGTTATTTCGGCAAGTGCAGGATTGCAGCATTTAATCCCACATCCCTTACGTGGACATCAACCCTAGAACCTTTATGTAAGATAAGTTTGTAAGTTCACAAGTGATAGGAGCAGAATTAGGACATTCAGCCCATCAGGTCTACTCCACCATTCATTCATGGCTGATCTAGCCTCCCCTCTCAACGCCATTCTCCTGCCTTCTCCCCATTACCCCTGACACCCGTACTAATCACGAATCTATCTCTGCCTTAAAAATATCCATTGACTTGGTCTCCAAAACCTTCTGTGGCAGTGAATTCCACAGATTCACCACCCTCTGACAAAATAAATTCCTCCTCATCTCCTTCCTCAAGGAATGTCCTTTTATTCCGAGGCTATGACTTCTGGTCCTAGACTCTCCCACTAGTGGAAACATCCTCTCCACATTCACTCCATCCAAGCCTTTCACTATTCGCTAAGTTTCAATCAGGTCCCCCCTCATCCTTCTAAACTCCAGCGAGCCCAGTGCCGTCAAATGCTCATCATATGTATAACCCATTCGCTCCTGGGATCATTGTTGTAAACCTCCTCTGCACCCTCTCCAGAGCCAGCACATCCTTCATCAGATATGGGGCCCAAAACTGCTCCATATCTCAAAGAACAAATTATTCGGTCAAGAAAGGAATACTGAGTAGCACAGCTATCGGCGGCCCTGCCTCACAGAGCGGGAGATCTAGATTCAATTCGGACCTTGGATGCTGCCTGTGTGGAGTTTGCACGTTCTCCCTGTGACGCGTTTCCTTTGGGTGCTCCGGTTTCCCAAAGACATGTGGGTTGATAGATTGCATAGGAAGAAATTGCAGATGCTGGTTTACACCGAAGATAGACACAAAATGCTGGAGTAACTCAGCAGGACGGCAGCAAGCATCTCTGGAGAGAAAGAATGGGTGATGTTTCGGGTCAAGACCCTTCTTCAGACTTGATAGATTAATTGGCCTCTGAATTGCACCAAGCATGCAGGACGCGGTAGAATCTCAGAGGAGGGGAGGGTGAAACTGGGAGAATGCAGGGGAATGAAAATGGTATTAAGACAGGATGTGGGTGAATGATCACTGCTGACTTGGGGGGGCTGAGGGCCAGTCTCCATTCTGTATCTCTCCATGGCTCAAAATTAGCAAAAGGCATAGGCATATTCATTGCACCAAAAAGGTGACTAATGAATCACTCTGTGGAACAACAAACTAAGATGTAACCTTCCCTCAGTATAAATTCCCTTGGTGGAATTCATTGCCACAGAAAGCTGTAGAGGCCGTCATTGGATATTTTTAAGGAAGAGATAGACAGATTCTTGATTAGTATGGATATCAGGAATTATGGGGAGAAGGCAGGAGAATGGGGTTGAGATGGAAAGATAGATCAAATTTGAGGAAGGATATTCTTGCTATTGAGGGCGTGCAGCGTAGGTTTACTAGGTTAATTCCCGGAATGGCGGGACTGCCATATGTTGAAAGACTGGAGCAACTAGGCTTGTATACACTGGAATTTAGAAGGATGAGAGGGGATCTTATCGAAACGTATAAGATTATTAAGGGGTTGGACACGTTAGAGGCAGGAAACATGTTCCCAATGTTGGGGTAGTCCAGAACAAGGGGCCACAGTTTAAGAATAAGGGGTAGGCCATTTAGAACTGAGATGAGGAAAAACATTTTCAGTCAGAGAGTTGTGAATCTGTGGAATTCTCTGCCTCAGAAGGCAGTGGAGGCCAATTCTCTGAATGCATTCAAGAGAGAGCTAGATAGAGCTCTTAAGGACAGCAGAGTCAGGGGGTATGGGGAGAAGGCAGGAACAGGGTACCGATTGAGAATGATCAGCCATGATCACATTGAATGGCGGTGCTGGCCCGAAGGGCCAAATGGCCTCCTCCTGCACCTATAGATCAGCCTTGATTGAATGGACGAGTAGACTTAATGGGCCAAATGACCTAATTCTGCTCCTATCACTTATGAAACCTGGGGTACCCTCATCTCATTGGACCTCATCTCTCTCATGTAGACCAATTTAATTTTCCTCTGATCTTTAAAAGTCAGTGAAAGTAACTTTGATTTTTAGCAATGTTTAATTGGCTCAAGAGACAATAGCCGAAACCATGCCAAGCATCGCAGGAAGGAATATTTTGATGTACCCAGGGCGCCTTGACCATGGTTTTTTCTAACTCTAATAAAGCTTCTTTAAGGTTGTTCAATAGATTTTTGATTAGGGTTTGAATCAGTTTCCAGGCATCTATTTGCAAAACACACGGCAGAAAGAGGCAAAAATCTAATTTAGGTGAGGAACAGTGATGTATCATTAAATGTTTGGTGGAACATACAATTATTTCTTACAAAACAATATTGAGAAATTCAGTAAATAGTTTATCTATTCTACTTTGTCACAGAAATGCCATTTGCACTGTTCTGAAATATAATTCATCCCTTGCTTTGGGTTAGAAGAATAATTGAACAGTACACTGTGGGGACAGGAATAGCATACCTAGTTATAGGGTCATTTTGAATGGAAACAGACCCTTTGGCCCAACTTGCCCACGCTGACCAACATGTCCTATCTACACTCTTCCCACCTGCCTGCGTTTGGCCTATGTCACTTGAAACCTGTCCTATCCATGTACCTAGTCCATGTTTCTTAAGCATTGCGATACTATCTGCCTCAACGACCTCCTCCCACACCTCATTCCATACACCCCCCACCCTTTGTGTAAAAAAGGTTACCCCTCAGGTTCCTATTAAATCTTTCCCCCCTCACCTTAAATCTATGTCCTCTAGTTCTTGATCAGTTAAACCGGTCTCATCTGCCTGTACATGATCCATATTCCTCTATTCCCTGCACTTCCACATGCCTGTCCAAAAGCTAATACTTTTGCTCAAATCATGTGTGCAAATACAATGCCTATTAACGATTCAACTGGTGTGACCTTGGATATTCTTGCTATTGAGGGCGTGCAGCGTAGGTTTACTAGGTTAATTCCCGGAATGGCGGGACTGTCATATGTTGAAAGACTGGAGCGACTAGGCTTGTATACACTGGAATTTAGAAGGATGAGAGGAGATCTTATCGAAACGTATAAAATTATTAAGGGGTTGGACATGTTAGAGGCAGGAAACATGTTCCCAATGTTGGGGGAGTCCAGAACAAGGGGCCACAGTTTAAGAATAAGGGGTAGGCCATTTAGAACTGAGATGAGGAAAAACTTTTTCAGTCTGATAGTTGTGAATCTGTGGAATTCTCTGCCTCAGAAGGCAGTGGAGGTCAATTCTCTGAATGCATTCAAGAGTGAGCTAGATAGAGCTCTTAAGGATAGCGGAGTCAGGGGGTATGGGGAGAAGGCAGGAACGGGGTACTGATTGAGAATGATCAGCCATGATCACATTGAATGGCGGTGCTGGCTCGAAGGGCCGAATGGCCTCCTCCTGCACCTATTGTCTATTGTCTATTGTCTACTGACCTCATTACACTGCAGGGTTAATACGAACAATCGCACTTTTTTGCTCATGCCGGATAAATGTTGGGAAGTTTCGAGGTTCAGAGCTGTGAAGGAAGTGATACGTGGAACACGACCACTTGGCATCCTCACACTATTTATTTGCAGCACAAAATAAAACGAGTCGAAGCACTGGAAGTTGATGTAAACAGCTGGAAATAGCTGTTCACATCTTGTGCACTTTGTTCAAGCCATCTGGATGTCCCATTGTGTTTGGTCAGCTCTGACAGTCGACATCTGACAGTTGATGTATGTTCTGTTCATGTAAACTACCGAGCCAGCTCTTGGGGCTTCGGTTTCTTAGTGTTTTCCGTGGAAAGTTCTGTCAGACTGGAACAAAGTTGTCTGTATCCTCTGTGGCAGCTCTCCAAATTCCTCGGGCGTTTTATTGGAGCGGTGTTCTGCTTTAGTTCTTTAGTAAGTTGTGAAAAACTCTGCCAAAAGGTTCTAGTTAGCAGCTGGGAGTGTGTCAGCTGACAGGAATGATTTTTCAATATGCACGGTGGAATAAAGAGGAAGCTGCCCCTGAGAGAATCATATTTGTGTGTGTTTGACAAGAAAAACATCAAACAAATGGCCCACTTGACAGAAGTCACACCATTGTTGTTTGATATCCTTCTGTCCCTCTAGCACAGAGGAATGACAGGGAAGACTTTACAACATTACCAACAGAACAAAGGTATTTACTGGTAACTGCACAACACATAGACATAGATTTGGTTAATATAGCTGCAAGCCCAGCACACTCAAAGATCATTTCAATCATAGAAACATAGAAAATAGGTGCAGGAGTAGGCCATTCAGCCCTTCGAGCCAGCACCGCCATTCAATATGATCATGGCTGATCATTTAAAATCAGTACCCCGTTCCCTGCTTTTTCCCCATATCCTTTGAATCCTTTCGCCCTAAGAGCTAATTCTAACTCTCTTGAAAACATCCAGTGAATTGGCCTCCACTGCCTTTACAGTGTGTAGAGAATTCCACAGATTCACAACTCTCTGGGTGAAGAGGTTTTTCCTCATCTCAGTCCAAAATGGCCTACCCCATATTCTTAAACTGTGGCGCCTGGTTCTGGACTCCCCCAACATCGGGAACATTATTCCTGCATCTAGCCTGTGCACTCCCGTAAGAATTTTATATGTTTCTATAAAACCCCCTCTCATCCTTCGAAATTCCAGTGAATCACCATTTGTTCCAGAATTTCTCACCAGCTTCAGTCGATTTCCAAACTCTTGTCACTCCTGATGCAGACTGAGAATAATGTAGCTCATTCTAGGTACAAACATTAAACAAGACCAAAACACAAAGTGCTGGAGGTACTTTGAGAGGAATCGATCGGGTGGATGCCCAGAGTCTCGTGCCCAGAGTAGGTGAATCAAGGCCCGCAGGACATAGGTTCAAGGTGAAGGGGAAAAGATATCATAGGAATTAGAGGGGTGACTTTTTAACACAAAGGGTGGTGGGTGTATGGAACAAGCTGCCAGAGGAGGTAGTTGAAGCTGGGACTGTCCCAATGTTTAAGAAACAGTTAGACAGGTACATGGATAGGACAAGTTTGGAGGGTTATGGACCAAACGCGGGCAGGTGAGACTAGTGTAGCTGGGACATGTTGGCAAGTGGGCAAGTTGGGCTAAAGGCCCTGTTTCCACACTGTATCACTGTATGACTCTATAACTCATTAGGTCAGGCAGCAACTGTGGAGGGGATGGACAGGTGATGTTTCAGGTCGGGACCCTTCCCTGGACTGAAAATTAACCAACTCATTTGCTTCCAGCTATTTTCATGCCACGTCAGATTCCAGCCTGGGTCAGTTATGCAACACCAGGTGCAAACCTGCGTTGTGACAATCCGATCAAAGTCCACTGCATGAGATCCAGTGATCCAACAGGAAGCTCCAACGCCTCTGGAGTTGTTCTGCGATCTCCAGATATTAAAAGCAAATCTCTTAACCCGTGGAGTGAGTGAAACCCAGGGGAAAAAGTCTTCAGAAAACCATGAAAAAAGCGAAGGTGCACACAAAGTGCTGGAATAACCCAGCCAGTCAGGCAGCATCTCTGGAGAAAAAGGATGGGTGACTTTTCAGGTTGGCACCTTTCTTCAGACTGAAAGTAGAGGGGAGGGACCTGGAGGTAAGAAAAAGCCAGAGCAAAGCAAGACAGGCGATAACTGGCCAAGGAAGGGTGGAGCCCACAATGGCCCATTGTTGGTTGGGGAAGAGGTGATAACAAAGGGATACGAGGATGTGAACAGTGGGACTAGTAGCATGACCAGGGAGGGGGAGGGAGGAAATGCAAGGGTTATTTGAAATCAGAGAAATCAATACTCATACCAGTGGGTTGTAAGCTGCCCAAACACAATAAGAGGTGCTGTTCCTCCAATTTCCATGTGGCCTCACTCACTCTGACTGAGGAGGAGGCCCGCAGCATTAAGGTCGGTATGGGAATGGGAAGGGGCGTCCCTCTACTTTCAGTCCGATGAAGGGTGCCAACCCATAACGTCACCCATCCTTTTTCTCCAGAGATGCTGCCTGACCTGCTGAGTTACTCCAGCACTTTGTGTCCATCTTTGGTATAAACCAGCCTCTGCATTTGCTTTCCATACGTGAAAGTTAACTGTTACGAATCACTTAATTAGAGGAGACATTAATAAAGTCTTCGACAACTGGAGATGGAAGCCCAGTGATTCACCCTGCAAGACCAGAGCTTTGACTGGGTATTGGGGAGAGGCTGGCCCAGGTTTTGCCAGCTGGGCTGGGGACCTGCAGAGTGTCTGGTTCTGCTTTGGATGCCAGGAGAGCTGGCTGAGCACAGGGCACTCCCGATCAGCAGGGCAAGGGTGCGTCAGGTCTCATGGGCAGGCCGGGCAAGCCCTTCCCACAGAGCTGGTAGGAGCCAGCCCTGCCAAGCTCACTGGTAAAGCTGGCAGCAACCCGAAGCAATCCTCACCCACTGCCACCCGCCAGCCCAGGCTAGGCACCATCTCTGGAGCACATGGACAGGTGATGCCTCGGGTCGAGACCCAACATCTTCAACTTGCTGAAGATAGTTCATGTGATAGGAGCAGAATTAGAAACATAGAAAATAGGTGCAGGAGGAGGCCATTCGGCCCTTCGAGCCAGCACCGCCATTCAATGTGATCATGGCTGATCATTCTCAATCAGTACCCCGTTCCTGCCTTCTCCCCATACCCCCTGACTCCGCTAGCCCCTAGAGCTCTATCTAACTCTCTCTTAAATTCATCCAGTGATTCGGCCTCCACTGCCCTCTGTGGCAGAGAATTCAACAAAATCACAACTCTGGGTGAAAAAGTTCCTTCTCACCTCAGTTTTAAATGGCCTCCCTTTTATTCTTAGACTGTGGCCACAGGTTCTGGACTCCCCCAACATTGGGAACATTAGACTTCAGCCCATCAAGTCTACTCTGCCATCCAATCATGGCTGATCTATCTCTCCCTCCTCGCCCCATTCTCCTGCCTTCTCCACATAACCCCTGACAGGCGTACTAATCAAGAATCCATCTATCTCTGCCTTAAAAATATCCACTGACTTGGGCTTCACAGCCTTCTGCGGCAATGAGTTCCACAGATTCACCGCCCTCTGACGAAATAAATTCCTCCTCATCTTCTTTCTAAATGAACATCCTTTAATTCTGAGGCTATGACCTCTGGTCCTAGACTCTCCCACCAGTGGAAACATCCTCTCCACATCCACTCTATCCAGATCTTTAGCTATTCGGTAAGATTCAATGAGCCCCCCCCCCCCCCCCTCATCCTAGAAGCTCAGTGCTGTCAAATGCTCATCGTATGTTAACCCACTCATTCCTGACAACAATGGACACTAAAAGCTGGAGTAACTCAGCATGTCAGGCAGCATCTCTGGAGAGAAGGAACAGGTGATGTTTCAGGTCGGAACCCTTCATCAAACATCCGACTCACCTTCACCTTGCTTCTGTTTACATTTGTTTTCAACTGTATCTATATTTCACGATAACTATGATGTCCATGCCAACGCTTCCAGATGGCACAATAATGGCAAGGTTGCATTACCACTCCTGCTCTAGATCTCTCCTGGATAATGCATTGTGATCTTGTTCAACGTTATGCTTATTTTTATCAACAGAAATTCTACATTGAAGGAAAGCAAAGACCCTAACATGTGCTGAAGACGCAAAGTATCGTTCCCAGGCCACTTCACCAGTGGAATTCCACGCTAAAGAGTCAAGGAGTTAAATAAAAACCATGCAACTAAGATGACCGTTAATACAAGTCCACCGATCCACAATTAACTTGACCATCTCCTTCTTCAGCACTCCCTTGAGGTTGAGTATGACTTGTTTCCACTCTGGTTTTGAGGGTTCTGAATAGCTGGTGAGGCCAATGTGGGAACTGCACTGCCTTCAGTAGATTGGCAGAGGGTGATGGTGGGAACGGGCAGGTGAGTACTGTAGCTTTGTGGTGATACTCACGTTAGTTCATAAGTTCATAAGTGATAGTAGAATTACGCCATTCGGCCCATCAAGAATACTCCGCCATTCAATCCTGGCTCCCTCCTAACCCCATTCTCGTGCCTTCTCCACATAACCTCTGACACCCGTACTAATCAAGAATCTGCCCATCTCTGCGTTAATTATATCCACTGACTTGGTCTCCACAGCCCTCTGTGGCAAGGAATTGCAGGGATTCACCACCTTCTGACTAAAGAAATTCAATAGACAATAGGTGCAGGAGTAGGCCATTCGGCCCTTCGAGCCAGCACCGCCATTCAATGTGATAATTCACAATCAGTACCCCGTTCCTGCCTTCTCCCCATACCCCCTGACTCCGCTATCTTTAAGAGCTCTATCCAGCTATCTCTTGAAAGTATCCAGAGAATTGGCCTCCACAGCCTTCTGATGCAGAGAATTCAACTCTCTGATTGAAAATTTTGGATTTACAACTCTCTGATTGAAAAAGGTTTTTCCTCATCTCTGTTCTAAATGCTCTACCCCTTATTCTTAAACTGTGGTCCCTGGTTCTGGACTCCCCCAACATTGGGAACATGTTTCCTGCCTCTAATGTGTCCAATCCCTTAATAAACTTATATGTTTCAATAAGATCCCCTCTCATCCTTCTAAATTCCAGCGTATACAAGCCTAGTCGCTCCAGTCTTTCAACATATGACAGTCCTGCCATTCTGGGAATTAACCTAGTGAACCTATGCTGCATGCCCTCAATAGCAAGAATATCCTTCCTCAAACTTGGAGAACAAAACTCCATTCGGCCCTTCGAGCAAGCACCGCCATAACATGTGCTCTAATTTTAGTCACCAATCTCCCGTGCGGGACCTTATCAAAGGCTTTCTGAAAGTCTAGATACACTACACCCACTGGCTCCCCTTCATCCATTTTACTTCATCCATTTTACTTTCCACCAAAGTGGATAACCTCACATTATCCACATTAAACTGCATCTGCCATGTATCTGCCCACTCACACAACCTGTCCAAGTCACCCTGCATCCTCATAGCATCCTCCTCACAGTTCACACTGCCTCCCAGCTTTGTGTCATCCGAAAATTTGCTAATGTTACTTTTAATCCCTTCATCTGTCATTAATGTACATTGTAAATAGCTGCGGTCCCAGCACCGAGCCTTGCGGTACCCCACTAGTCACTGCCTGCCATTCTGAAAGGGACCCGTTAATCCCTACTCTTTGTTTCCTGTCTGCCAACCAATTTTCTATCCCTGTCAGCACCCTACCCCCAATACCATGTGCTCTAGTCTTGCCCACTAATCGCCTATGAGATTGCCCTCTTGCCCGCTCCTAATCTGAGGCTATGACCTTTCGTCCTAGACTCTCCCACTCAATCTTCTCCACATCCACTCAATCCAAGCTTTTCACTTTTCCGTACGTTTCAATGAGATCCCCCCCTCATTCTTCTACACTCCATCGATATAGGCCCAGTGCCAACAAACGCTCATCATTTGTTATGCAGCGTACACACAAACTCCCTGTGCTCCCATTGAACAGCTACAGACACTCAATGCCATTCCAAATGCTCCTTGTCCACTTTGAGCTGTCCATGGAGATAGTGGTCAACTGTAGGAAGTGAAGGGATACACATACGGTACCACAGCTTGCATTGACAGCGCCAATGTAGAGATGGTTGAAAACTTCAAATTCCTCGTAGTAAATATCACCAATGACTTCTCCTGGATCACCCATATTGAAGCAACAACCAAGAAAGCACACCAATGCCTCTACTTCCTTAGAAGGCTTAGAAGGTTCGGCATGTCCTCTACAACTCTCACCAACTTCTACAGATGCTCCATAAAAAGCATTTTATCAGGATGCATCACAGCTCAGTTTGGGAACAGCTCCATCGAAGACTGCAAGGAATTGCAGCAAATTGTGGACGCAGCCCAGACCATCACACAAACCAACCTCCCTTCCATTGATTCCATCTATACCTCTCGCTGCCTCAGCAAGGCCAGCAGCATAATCAAGGACGAGTCGCACCCTGGCCACTCCCTCTTCTCCCCTCTCCCATCAGGCAAAAGGTGCAGAAGTGTAAAAACGCACACCTCTAGATTCAGGGTGTTTCTTCCCAGCTGTTATCAGGCAACTGAATCATCCTACCGCAACCAGAGAGCAGTGCTGAACTACCATCTACCTCATTGGGGACCCTCGGACAATCTTTGATCGGACTTTACTGGCTTTACCTTGCTTAAAATGTTATTCCCATATCATGTGTCTTTACACTGTGAATGGCTTGATTGTGATCATGTATTGTCTTTCCGCTGACTGGTTAGCACACATCAAAAGCTTTTCACTGTACCTCGGTACACGTGACAATAAACTAACACTGAAACTGAAGCTGAAACATGGCCAGAGGTTTCTGTTTTGCATTTGTTCAAGGAGATTTTGAGTACATCCTTGATTAGATTTTGTCCCAATGTTGGGAGAGTCCAGAACCTGGGGCCACAGTTTAAGAATAAGGGGTAGGCCATTTAGAACAGAGATGAGGAAACACTTTTTCAGTCAGAGAGTTGTGAATCTGTGGAATTCTCTGCCTCAGAAGGCAGTGGAGGCCAATTCTCTAAATGCATTCAAGAGAGAGCTAGATAGAGCTCTAAGGTTAGCGGAGTCAGGGGGTATGGGGAGAAGGCAGGAACGGGGTACTGATTGAGAATGATCAGCTATGATCACATTGAATGGTGGTGCTGGCTCGAAGGGCTGAATGGCCTACTCCTATTGTCTATTGTCTATTTTCTTCTGAATGGCTTGGTAATTGCTCCCTGTGACAGGGCTCCAAAATGGGTGACTGCTTCAAAGATAGAATTATAGAGTTGATGGCAGGAACGATGTGACCTGCCCAACATATCTGATTAAGGATAACAGGTGGAGATATGGGCCTCAGACTGGACACCGGTGGTGGTTAACTTGTCCTTCCAGTGACTATGAGGATATTGCCAAGACAAGAAGATGAACAAGACTTCACGACACCTTGACACAACTCAGTGACCATCAAATAAATATTTTGGTAAGGTTGCAAGGATATGCCAGGATGAATTGATATAGAGTAATGCTGCAGAGAAACAAGCTCTTTGGCCCAATGCTCACCAAAATGCCCCATCTAATGTAACGTGACTTTCAGTAAGTGAGCAGAGATATTTTTACTGCAGAAAAGGTTAAGAGCAGATTTAATAAGCACACTTAACATCATAAAATGTTTCTGTTGAGTAGATGGGAATAGGAGCAGTCGGTCAGTGAGCAGGGACAGAGATTGATGATAATTGCCAAGAAGAAAAGACAAATGTTGGGTTGTTGTGAGCTGGAACTTATTGTCTGAAAGGGTGGGGAAGCACATTCATTAAAAGAAATGTGGGAAGGAAATATTTGTGGCATAGCAATGGAAAGGGTGGGAGGGGTAAGGAGTCTTTCTCAAAGACCCATCACAGGCCCGATGGGCACGAATGCTGGCTACAATGCTGTTATCGTATGCAATCTCCAACCACATGGAAACATGGTGGCTGTGGCAAGCGAAATGTCTGCAGAAAACTAGAAAGCATACAAAGTAAAACTCTGAAGTTGCTGTACTTAGAAGCAATTAAAATAATGCTTTTGTTTAGCAGAAATCACAGATTTAGAAATCTATATTCTGCTGTTAAATCAATTTTGCAGCTATTATTTGCAGTGAGCCAATTTTAAGGCTTTCCAACTCTTGCTCTTTCTCCCCCATGGCTATTTGGATTAAAAGACCTAAAATCACCACTGATTTAATATCACAACAATAGTTTGAAGGACACAATTTCTTCCCAATTTTTCCATCACAATATACTTATTAATCTCTTGACACTTCGCATTTGAATGTGTAGGAAGGAACTGCAGATGCTGGTTTCCACCGAAGATAGACACGGAATGCTGGAGTAACTCAGCGACACAGGCAGCATCTGTGCACAGAAGGAATGGGTGATGTTTCGTGGCGAAACCCTTCTTCAGAACTCAACCCGAAACATCACCCATTCCTTCTCTCCAGAGATGCTGCCTGTGCCGCTGAGTTACTCCAGCACTCCGTGTCTATCCTCAGCATTTGAATGTCTATAAACATGGTGGCTGTGGCAAGCGAAATGTCTGCAGAAAACTAGAAAGCATACAAAGTAAAACTCTGAAGTTGCTGTACTTAGAAGCAATTAAAATAATGCTTTTGTTTAGCAGAAATCACAGATTTAGAAATCTAAATTTGAATGGAGAACTTTCAAGCAATTAAATTTGAACCTTTGCAGACGCTACTCTCTATTACATCAATAAACGTTTGCAGTACATAAGCCTTTAAAATAAAATCTCAAAGTATTAAACCTGACTCCACTAAATTTATGGAAAGTACTTTAATATTAAAAGAGCCTACTACCTGTGATCTGTGGCACAATGCAAAGAAATCTAATGCAAAAAATTGCAAAGGCTTCATTCTGAAACTCTTTTTTACTATCACCTCTGGCAACGTTTACAAAAATCCAAATTTTATAGCGTAACTGGGAACATGAGGATACGAGAAAACGGTGTAATTACCTTAATCTTTTTATTATAATTCATGATTTCAAGAGCACTCACTTTATGCAATAATCTTTAAACCTCCCATCAAACCATGGTGGGCCATTAAGCAGGGAAAAGAAAATGTACTGAGGCATGTCATCACATATTCACAGTTACTGAGCATTTTAACAGACATGGCCAAATCTAGATGACGCTAAGTAAATACTTGTAACAAAAATTAAATGGTAATTTAAAGGCGTTTTTTTTAATCAAAGATAAAGGAATTAATGATACCTAAATTGTGAAGGTAATAATTTTGCTGATGAAGTTGTTATTTCCTCTGGTGTCCTATTCATTATGTAAAGTTAAAAATGTACCGTAGTCCGTGCGTGCCACAAATTCCTTAATGATGTCCAGCACCTGCTCATCTGGTACATTTTTAATTAACACTCTAAGGAGGTTTGTCAGAAGTAATCAAAAAAATTGTCACTTATAAAGCTGTGGCAAAAAATCAATAGTTTTTCATCAGAAAAGGTTATTTCTGGCATAAGTGAACCATTTAATTACTTCATTCAAATAAACAGAACTGCACATTTTAATGACTCGATTCTATGAATCAATACAACCCATACATTTTATTAAGCAGCAACATGTAGGAAGATATTTTACTCCTTCTAATCAAGGCAGAAGCATGTTCCTTATTTTCATTTCCTTGGCAACGGCAATAAGTTTCAAGTCCCATGCAGCCCCGTGATTTATACACAGGAATTGACTCCCATGGCAGTAGCACAGTGATGGGTGACTAGTTCTCAACAGTAACCGACTGGCACTTGACAAAGTGCCTGAAGCAAAATGAATTCACTTCTTTTTTCCTCGGTCATCAACAGGCTCTGCCCTGACCCCCGCCCCCCCCCCCCCCCTCGTCCTGATGTATGTGACAGGTCTTGTCGTTTTTGACTGGGGAACTGACTGGCAGGGCTCATTCTTGCAGTGCAGACTTTGCATTCTGCGCCTGCAAAGTGGGGCCGGGAACGCGAGGGGATTTAACGCTAACATAACATTTATGGATAGTTTGAAACAATGACACTGAACTGCAACTCCCGACAAAAAAAATAAAGAAGAGCATTAACTTTCAATTCTCCTCCAGGCATTGCTTCACAGCTCCTGGCTATTGCTTTTTGCAATTTCTCCCCAGAGAGTCAGGAGTTATTACCCCTGTCGATGGAGGAGAAAGGGATGTTATTCCCCCGTCACCCACCCAACTCTGGCATATTCCCTTCCCTGATCTATAGCCTTCCACAGAAACAGAGCCTGACATGCTGTTAGTTCTCAACGATGTCACATTCATCTCGCTGCACTGCTGCAATTATTTCAGGACCAGAGTGGAACAATGTCACAGGTGTCAGATGAAAGGAGCTTCAAAGCAAAAATGGTGCAAAAGACACAGCTACACTGAAGCAAATGCAAAAGGTGCAGAGTATCACGTTGGCCGTGATCTACATCCGTGTTAAAACTAGGAACCCTCACTGAATGAGCAGGCAGGCCTCCATGAGTTTTGCATTGTCTTGCTCTACAGTACGTAAATAAATCAGTGTTTTGCATTTGAACCGCTGAAAGCAGAGCCAATAACTCTGATTAATTGTGGTTTTAACTGGTGCTAGAAGACAATAAAGACATCTTTTCTGAGCAGCAGATGCACTTTATATTGTATCTCCACAATATGGATTTTTCACTGGAATGACAGCCTGATTAGGTTGTGTTTTTAAGTGCTCCACATGGAGAAATATGGAATAATATCGAGACAGATGTTGGTGGTTGGAGCTGGCTTTTACAATTGGAACCACCATTGTTCAACGGTGTGAATGCAAAACCCCTGTCCCACTCAGGCGATTTTTTTAGGCGACTAGGCTGTCGTCACATGGTCGTGAGTCATCTCCTCAGTTGCCCAAAGAGTCGTAGCGTCCTTCTGGTCGCCACTGGATTTTCAGAATGTTGAACATTTTTCGGCGACAGTGGGTTTGACACCAATGAGCCCTTGACGCCTCCTGACGTAGGTGCTGTCGTAGGTTGTCGGCAGGTGACGTAGGTTGTCGCCGGTGCTGACTTCGGTGAATTCCATTGACGACTACCTATGTCAACCTACGTCAACCGGCGACAGGTACCGGAGTCAAAACCGGAGGCCAAAATGACATGGATTGTCTTCAGTTGTTGCCGACAGGGTCGTAGCTTGTCGTGGGTGGACTTAGGTTGACTTCGGTTATCGTAGGTTGTCGCCTGTGTGGTCGTAGGTTGTTGTAGGTGCGGTTGTAGGTGGACGTCCTACTTGCGACGATTGGGTCGCCCGTTGTCAGTAGCTAGCCGTAGCTTGACGTCGACTAGGTGGTAGGTTGTTGTAGCTTGTCGTAGACATTGTCGTAGGGGGGTCCAGTCGCCGGTTTATCGGCAACCTGCTACAACTATGACAGTCGCCGGCAGTCGCCTAAAAAATCGCCTAAGTGGGACAGGCCCTTAAGTGTTTGACTTCTCCACAAGTGCTATCCTACAAGAAACTCCATGATTACTGAGTAATCAGTGGTACCACATCTATCACCAATCTCCAGTCAGACTGAGATCCTGGCAGGGTAGTTCAAAGCCTTCAATGGGGATTCCTCCCTTGCTGCTCAAGAGGCAAAGGGAATAGTAGGATTTTTTAAAAGTTATTTTAGTTTAATGTTGTTAATTATTTCAAAGGTTTTATGCACTTTAAAACAAATCCATTATTACTTTAAGAGGAATGTGTAGGAAGGAACTGCAGATGCTGGTTTACACCAAAGATAGGCACAACGAGCTGGAGTAACTCAGCGGGACAGGCAGCATCTTTGGAGAGAAGGAATGGATGACGTTTCGGGTCAAGACCCTTCTTCAGACCGAGAGTCAGGGAAGTGGAAGACACAGAGATAAGGAAGGCTAAGGTGTGAAAACAGGACATCAAAAGAGATGCAGCTGAAGGAAAATGTAGAATAGATCATTGTTAGCTGGGAGAAGGTGACAACAAAGCAAACAGAGATACAATGTGATCAGGGGGACAGTCCGACTGATCGGAGACCTGGGAAGGGACGGAGAGCGAGGGAAAACAAGGGTTACTTGAAGTTAGAGGTCAATATTCATACCACTGACTTGTAAGCTGCCCAAGTGAAATATGAGGTGCCGTTTGCTCCAATTTGAGCTGGGCCTCAAATCAGCTGCCTGAAATGAAATGTCCGTGTGTCAGACACTGTGAGACGATTAATGCGTGGGCCATCTGTGACTGGGGACATCCCGCTGCCTTCTTCATGAGATGTCATAGCTCCAGCCCACCTCAAGCCTGGCTTTTAGAAGCACTGGAATTTAGAAAGATGAGAGGGGATCTTATAGAAACAGGTAAAATTCTTATGGGATTGGGCAGGCTAGATGCAGGAAAAATGTTCCCGATGTCAGGGGTGTCCAGAACCAGGGGTCACAGTTCAAGAATAAGGGGTAGGCCATTTAGGACTGAGATGAGGAAAAACTTTTTCACCCAGAGAGTTGTGAATCTGTGGAATCCGCTGCCACAGAAGGCAGTGGAGGCCAATTCACTGGATGTTTTCAAGAGAGGGTTAGATATAGCTCTTGGGGCTAATGGAATCAAGGGATATGGGGAGAAACCAGGAATGGGGTACAGATTTTAGATCATCAGCCATGATCATATTGAATGGCGGTGCTGGCTCGAAGTGCCAAAAGGCCTATCCCTGCACCTATTTTCTGTTTCTACGGTTGTCATCTCAGCCCTGCCACCCCGACCCAGGGGCACTGTAGGCGGGGTACCCCCAGCACCATCTCACCCATATTCCCCACACATCCTCACCGAAAACTTACTTGTTCTTTTTTCACAGAAATACAAACATTACGCCCAACTGAACCGAATTATATACTTTAATACAGTTTTGCGGCCAGTGAGAAACAAATATTTTAATTTTTCCTGGAAAGATTTAAAATATTTAGGAGAATTTAAATATTTGTTTTTTAAGTGGCAACAACATTTTATGAGAATGTATCATTTATAATCTAGGCGCTGTGAGACACAAAATGCTGGAGTAACTCAGCGGGTCAGGCAGCATCTCTGGAGAGAAGGAATGGGTGACGTTTCGTGTGGAGACCCTTCTTCAGACCCGAAACGTCACCCATTCCTTCGCTCCAGAGGAGCTGCCTGTCCCACTGAGTTACTCCAGTATTTTGTGTCTATCTTCGGTGTAAACCAGCATCTGCCGTTCCTTCCCACACATTATAACCATTTTGCATCATTTTTATATCTTTGTGAAAAATGACCAACTACATTCTCAGGGGGAATGTGTGGGCACAGTATTAATTGATAAATGGATAATCTACAGATAATCTGAGTGTTATAGAAACCAGCTGAATCTGTGACACTGTGAGTGTATGAGACTGGTATATTCCCAGAGGGGAGAGGCTCTGTAAGGTGCTGGTCAGGCCACATTTGGAGTACTGCGAAGAAGGATGTGCTGACTCTGGAGAGGGTCCAGAGGAGGTTTACAAGAATGATCCCAAGAATGAGAGGGTTAGCATATGATGAGCGTTTGACAGCACTGGGCCTGCACTCGCTGGAGTTTAGAAGGTTGAGGGGGCACCTCATTTAAACTTGCAGAATAATGAAAGGCACAGATTGAGTGGATGTGAAAAGGGTGTTTCCACTGGTGGGAGAGTCTAGGACCAGTAGCCAGAGCCTCAGAATTAAAAGGCGCTCTTTTAAAAAGGTGAGGAGGAACTTCTTTAACCAGAGGGTTGTTAATCTGTGGAACATTGCCACAGAGGGCTGTGGAGGCCAAGTTAGTGGATATTTTTAAGGCAGAGAGAGACTAGTTCTTGATTAGAACGGGTGTCAAGGCTTCTGGGGAGAAGACAGGAAAATGGGATTCGGTGGCAGAGATCAGCCACGATTGAATGGCAGAATGGACTTGATGGGCCGAATGGCCTAATTCTACTCCTGTAACTTGTGAATCCACACTGTCTCGTGTATATCCACTGGTCACATGAGCCTGGTTTTACAACCTCCCCTGCAACAATGGCAACATATCATGAAAATCAGGTCAGCTTGGGACACTATCAGAAGCATGACACATTGAGATTGTTAAATTTAAACTCATAAACTATGTACCACTAGATTCAATAGTTCCTCTGTCTCTCTCTTCCCCTCCCCTTCCCAGTTCTCCCTCTATCTTCCTGTCTCCACCTATATCCTTCCTTTGTCCCGCCCCCCTGACATCAGTCTGGAGAAGGGTCTCGACCTGAAACGTTGCCCAGTCCTTCTCTCCTGAGATGCTGCCTGACCTGCTGAATTACTCCAGCATTTTGTGAATAAATACCACTAGATTCAACTAGTTTCCATAATACCTCTTAATGCAAAACAAATAAAGGAATAACAACTTAAAAATGCTTAAATTTGAAAAAGAAAGTATTTAAAACTATTTATTTCAAAAAAGTACACAAAATATTGGATGATGTAAACTTTTAGTCAAATTATCCCCACATTGGTGGATGCTGGAGGTATGGGATGGGGTGGATTTGGAGACGTTTAAGGTGACTACAAGCTGGAGAGGGTACAGAGAAGGTTTACGAGGATGTTGCCAGGACCAGAGGGTGTGAGCTATAGGGAGAGGTTGAGTAGGCTGGGTCTCTATTCCTTGGAGCGCAGAAGGATGAGAGGTGATCTTTTGAGGAGTACAAAATCATGAGAGGAATCGATCTGGTAGATGCAGAGTCTCTTGCCTAGAATAGGGGAATCGAGGACCATAGGACATAGGGTTAAGGTGAAGGGGGAAAGATTTAATGGAAATCTTCGGAACCTGAGGGGTAACTTTTTTACACAAAGGGTGGTGGGTGAATGGAACAAGCTGCCAGAGGAGGTAGTTGAGGCTGGAACTATCCCAACATTTCGGAAACAGTTAGACAGGTACATGGATAGGACAGATTTGGAGGGATATGGACCAAACGTGCGCAGGTGGGACCAATGTAGCTGGGACATGTTGGCCGGTGTGAGCAAGTTGGGTGGAAGTGCCTGTTTCCAAGCTGTATCACACTATGACCCTACAAGTCCCACTGACTTTTAATTCGTCCGACGATACAATTCTGGCATATTTCTCCCGTTAATCACCGGGCATCTGCAGGTTAATTCTTACGTAGAGATAAGTGCAATTATTAGAAGAAGAGGAACAAACTGGAAATAGAAACATAGAAACATAGAAAATAAGTGCAGGAGGGGGCCCTTCAATAGACAATAGACAATCGACAATAGGTGCAGAAGGAGGCCATTCGGCCCTTCGAGCCAGCATCGCCATTCAATGTGATCATGGCTGATCATTCTCAATCAGTACCCCGTTCCTGCCTTCTCCCCATACCCCATGACTCCGCTATCCTTAAGAGCTCTATCTAGCTCTCTCTTGAATGCATTCAGAGAATTGGCCTCCACTGCCTTCTGAGGCAGAGAATTCCACAGATTCACAACTCTCTGACTGAAAAAGTTTTTCCTCATCTCAGTTCTAAATGGCCTACCCCTTATTCTTAAACTGTGGCCCCTTGTTCTGGTCTCCCCCAACATTGGGAACATGTTTCCTGCCTCTAACGTGTCGAACCCCTTAATAATCTTATACGTTTCGATAAGATCTCCTCTCATCCTTCTAAATTCCAGCGTTTACAAGCCTAGTCGCTCCAGTCTTTCAACATATGATAGTCCCGCCATTCCGGGAATTAAGATTCAAGATATCTTTACTTGTCATCCAAAAAACACGTTTTTTGGACGAAATTTAGTCACCCACAGTCCAACAATAAAAGCAATAAAATAAGCAAATTACACAACCCCAACCAACACACAAAAAAAAGAAACATCCATCACAGTGAGTCTCCTCCAGTCCCCTCCTCACTGTGATGGAAGGCCAGAATGTAAACCTAGTAAACCTACGCTGCACGCCATCAATAGCAAGAATATCCTTCCTCAAATTTGGAGACCAAAACTGCACACAGTACTCCAGGTGCGGTCTCACAAGGGCCCTGTACAACTGCAGAAGGACCTCTTTACATCTTCGAGCCAGCACCGCCATTCATTGTCATCATAGCTGATCGTCCACAATCAGTAACCTGTGCCTGCCTTCTCCCCATATCCCTTGATTCCACCAGCCCCTAGAGCTCTATCTAACTCTCTTTTAAATTCATCCACTGTATTGGCCTTCACTGCCCTCTGTGGCAGAGAATTCCACAAATTCACAACTCTCTGGGTGAAAAGGTTTCTTCTCACCTCAGTTTTAAATGGCCTCCCCTTTATTCTTAGACTGTGGCCCCTGGTTTACGAACTCCCCCAACATTGGGAACATTTTTCCTAGCATCTAGCTTGTCCAGTCCTTTTATAATTTTATATGTTTCTATAAGATCCCCTCTCATCCTTCTAAATTCCAGTGAATACAAGCTCAGTCTTTCCAATCTTTCCTTATATGACATTTCCATCATCCCGGGATTAACCTCGTGAACCTACGCTGCACTGCCTCAATTACAAGGACGTCCTTCCTCAAATTAGACCAAAACTGCACACAATACTCCAGGTGCGGTCTCACCAGGGCCCTATACAACTACAGAAGGACCTCTACTCCTATTCTCAAATCCTCTCGTTATGAAGGCCAACATGCCATTAGCTTTCCCCACTGCCTGCTGTACCTGCACGCCAACTTTCAGTGACTGGTGTACAAGGACACCCAGGTCTCGTTGCACTTCCTTTTTACCTAATCTGACACCATTGAGATAATAATCTGCTTCCTTGGTTTTGCTGCCAATGTGGATAACCTCACATTTATCTACATTATACTGCATCTGCCACGCAACTGCCCACTCACTCAACCTGTCCAGCTCATCCTGCAACCTCCTAACATCCTCTTTGTAGTTCACACTGCCACCCAGCTTTGTGTCATCTGGGGTGAAATGGGGTGAATGTGGCATCTGTGAAGGCACTGTGGCCATGACACACTATTTACTGTAACTGAGCTTCAATTAATGCCAGAGTTGCAGAAACCAGCTGTCAAACAGTTGACAAAGAGGGGATGTTTAAAGCTGGTTTAGACTTAAAATTAACAGTCCCCTTAGGAAACTGAATCTGAGGTCAAGAACTTTATTTTATTTAACTTCATTGTTTGTTGCGGTACTTGTCAT
Source organism: Rhinoraja longicauda (assembly GCF_053455715.1). Taxonomy (NCBI): domain Eukaryota; kingdom Metazoa; phylum Chordata; class Chondrichthyes; order Rajiformes; family Arhynchobatidae; genus Rhinoraja; species Rhinoraja longicauda. The sequence goes on along the minus strand of NC_135963.1, from coordinate 59,523,920 downwards.
TCGTGGGGATTCTTCTAAATTAGACTACACCCAGGGCGTGTTCTCACGGAACTAGTGACCAGTCTCTTATATTGTTGTTTGGTTGATAATTATGCATTCTGTAAAATCATTTATTTATTTTTTGCAATTACACACAGAGTGAAGCAAATTCTGTCAAAGAATGCAGGAGAAAATTGCTATCAAGACCGGCCTTTCGAAAGACTCTGTGATTTTAAAAAGATCTTATAATGGAAAATAATTAAGGATGAAATTTCAGACCATGAATGCAAATAAAGAATACATATCAGAGGCTGCAGCCCATAGTTATACCACCATGGTTGAGGTAAATACTTTTGTCACAACTACACTCCTTTATGGGACCTGAATTATACCCAAACCTGCTGATGAAATATAAGCTACAAATACTGGGATCATTCTATCCACTTTCTCTGAAACTTGCCCAAAGAGAAAGAACTTGCCTGGTGCCGTTCCTCATCACAAGGCCTTGTCACGTTCCCTGCAACCAATAAAGTAATTTTGACCAAAAAAATACACAAAGTGCTGGAGTAACCCAGCGGGTCAGGCAGCATTTCTGGAGAACATGGATAGGTGACGTTTCACAGAGTGCTGGAGTAACTCAGCGGGTCAGGCAGCATCTCTGGAGAACATGGATAGGTGACGTTTCACAGAGTGCTGGAGTAACTCAGCGGGTCAGGCAGCATCTCTGGAGAACATGGATAGGTGACGTTTCACAGAGTGCTGGAGTAACACAGTGAGTCAGGCAGCATCTCTGGAGAACATGGATGGGTGACGTTTCACAGAATGCTGGAGTAACTCAGCGGGTCAGGCAGCATCTCTGGAGAACATGGAGAGGTGACGGGGTGGCACGGTGGTGCAGAGGTAAGGTTGCTGCCTTACAGAGCTTACAACGCCAGAGACCCGGGTTCGATCCTGACTACAGGTGCTTGTCTGTATGGAGTTTGTACATTCTCCCCGTGACCTGCGTGGGTTTGTTCCGAGAACGTTGGTTTCTGCACCATACTCCAAAGCCGTACCGGTTTGTAGATTAATTGGCTTGGTATAAATGTTAAAAAAATGTCCCTAGTGTAGGTTAGTGTTAATGTGCAGGGATCGCTGGTCGGTGCAGACTCGGTGGGCCGAAGGGCCTGTTTCCACACTGTATCTCTAAACTAAACTAAACTAAAGGAAACCAAACTAAACTAAACTAAACTACACTAGACTAAACTAAACTAAACTACACTAGACTAAACTAAACTAAACTACACTAGACTAAACTAAACTAAACTACACTAGACTAAACTAAACTAAACTACACTAGACTAAACTAAACTAAACTACACTGCAGCCTACCTGGAACCCCAGGAAGCTAACACTCCACACAGCTGCTCGATGCAGCAAAGTGAACCAACAAATGGTGGCTGGACTCCATCAGCAAGTTCACCACTTCCTGATTTGGAAATGACATCCAGCTGGACCTACCTGATCTCCCAGTTGCCAAACGGTTTAATTCCCCTTTCCATTCCCACACTGACATTTCTATCATTGTCAGAGTGAGGCCAAATGCAAATTGGAGGAACAGCACCCCATATTTCGCTTATGATCTCTTTAACTTTAAGTAACCCTTGCATCCCCTCTCTCTCTCTCCGTCCCTACCCCACCCAAGTTGTACCAGCTTCAAAGTCATCTCGTTGTTTCATTGTCTGTAACTCATTCTCACCTAACACTCGGCTAACAATGGCCTCTTTCCCTAATCAAGTCACTTTTTTGTATATCTTTAATTAATTTGTTCTATATTTCTCTACATCACCGTCTACATCTGTCGTTTCCCTTTCCCCGGACTCTCAGTCTGAAGAAGGGTCATGATCCCGAAACGTCACCGATTGCTTTTCTCCACAGGTGTTGCCTGAGCCGCTGAGTTACTCCAGCTTGATGTGTCTATCTTTGCACCAAAGGCCCAGGTGTAGCTGGTTACTTCCAAACCAGATGCTCAAAACTGCCTCCAAACTCATCTCCCAGCGGCAAATCTCCAAACACATGGACCTGATTTAGAATTCACCACCTGAACAGCTGGTGGAACCAGCTTCAGTGATAACTTTCAAAAGGAAATTGGATACCAACTGTAAAAAGAAACATCAGCAGAGCTGCAGGGTAAGACTGGGGGAGGGGGCTGATTAAGTCATTCGTTCAAAAGGCATAGTTACAATAAACCAAGTGGCACGATGCAGGGGGATTCACAGCGTTTACTGGCAGATCAGTAGCACAATCACTTTGGTTGCATTCTTTGAGCACTGCTCAATAGTCAGAGCAGATTCTTCCCAAGGTAACATGACTAAACCTCCCATGCCAACCATGAGATCGACTACTCGTGAACTGCACTTGGTGCTTCTCAATCTCCTACTTAATGAATAGGCGGTGTAAGAACAGGCACCATTATGATGATGGAAAGACATTTCATCAGGTACATGGATGGAAAAGGTTTGGAGGGATATGGGCCAAATGCAAGCACAGGGCACTCTCTGAGTTAAGGTTAGCATGGATGAGTTGGGCCAATGGGCTTGTCCCCATGCTGTATAACTCTGTGATAAACACAAAATGCTGGAGTAACTCAGCGGGACAGGCAGCTTCTCTGGAGAGAAGGAATGGGTGAGGTTTCAGATCGAGACCCTTCTTCAGACTGGGAGTCAGGGGAGATGGTGTCTCGAGATATGGGAAAGGGTAAGGTGTGAAAACAACAGATCAAAGATTATGCTAAAGGGAATGTAGAATGGTTCATTGCTAGCTGAGGGGAAGGTGACAACGACGCATGCAATCAGTCATATTTAATTAGGATATTTATTCACAAAACGCTGGAGTAACTCAGCAGGTCAGGCAGCATCTCAGGGGAGAAGGAATGGGTGACGTTTCGGGTCGAGACCCTTCTTCAGACTGATGTCAGGGGGGCAGGACAAAGGAAGGATATAGGTGGAGACAGGAAGATAGAGGGAGAACTGGGAAGGGGAAGAGAGGGACAGAGGAACTATTTAAAGTTGGAGAAGTCAATGTTCATACCGCTGGGCTGCAAACTGCCCAGGCGAAATATGAGGTGCTGTTCCTCCAATTTCCGGTGGGCCTCATTATGGCACTGGAGGAGGCCCATGACAGAAAGGTCAGACTGGGAGTGGGAGGGGGAGTTGAAGTGCTCAGCCACCGGGAGATCAGGTTGGCTATATTTAATCAGGAGGACAGTGAAACTAGTCAGAGAACTAGGATCAGGGAGGGACAGAGAGAGAGGGAAAGCAAGGGTTACTTGAAGTTAGAGAAATCAATATTGATACCGTTGATGGGTTGTAAGCTGCCCAAGCGAAATATGAGGTGCTGCTCATGTGACTTGATAACCTTTGTTACAACCTAATGCTAGCGGGTGCCCGGGATTCTCCTCGAGTGCTTCTCTCACTCGATCATTGAGCTGAGAAAGATTAAATGACTGTTGGTCACTGTTGTCCACCTCAGAATGGCTGCCTTAGGAATGACCAGAGAGAAGCATCCAAGAGCATCAACACATCGACTCTTTGAACTGCAAAGGGTTCATTTTGCAGGGAAGGTAAATTAAGGATAGGAAATGAGTTCCACATTTTATTTTTGTATATAGTGTATGTTCTCCGCACAGGATTCTGATGGGAGTTATCTCAGAACACCACAGACCCCCCTCTAGTCACCACAGACCCCCCTCCAGTCACCACAGATCCCCCTCTAGTCCTGCTCGGGCCTCATTATGCAATTTTCTATACCACTGATATAATTCAAAACACATTCACATTGTCCGGGCAGTTTGTGCTGCGCACGACAGTCTTAGAATTGGTTTCTTAAGGGAAGTGATTAAACTCACATATAAACTGATGAAATGTGTAAACTCTCAGATAATTGCCTTCCATGCCATCATGCATTTTAATAGCTCTCAACGTAATGATCTTTGATCTTCCTGAGAAATTGCATACATTGAATGTATGGGTCTGTGTGGAATGTTTTGGGGGCAGGTTCAGATGCGTCGTTTTATTGCCACAGACGGACATATCCATGGAGAAGTGGAGACATGCACTTGATGCCGATCAGACTCAAGGAGCCTGAGCTTGTAGCATCGTGACAGGGTGGAGGATTATTGGGAAAGATGCAGGTCCATAGATGGAAATGTTATGGAGGGATTATGGAGGGAACGTGATGGCCCAAATGCAGGAACGAAGAGGTGTTTGCTGGAAGAGCAGATGGTAGCACATTTTCCAGCGATCCAGAATGTGTAGAATACAGAACTCTATCCACAGCTAGCTTATCCAAAATTGCATGTCAGCATACTTTGAAATGTGCAAATGGGTGGGATCGCTGTTTTCCACCCAAACTCCAAAGATGTACAGGTTTGTACGTTGTAGGCAGGAACTGCAGACGCTGGTTTAAACCGAAGATAAGACACAAAATGCTGGAGTAACTCAGCGGGACAGGCAGCATCTCTGGAAAGAAGGAATGGGTAATGAAGAAATAGGTTAATTGGCTTGGTAAAATCGTACATCGTTTTTAGTCTGTGTAGGATGGTGTTAATGTATGGGGATCGTTGGTAGGCATGGACTCGGTGGGCCGAAAGGCCTGATTCCACACTGTATCTCTAAACTAAATTAAATTAAAAAATAACGTCGGGAGGAACTGCAGGTGCTGGTTTAAACCAAAAACAGACACAAAATGCTGGAGTAACTCAGCGGGACAGGCAGCATCTCTGGATAGAAGGAATGAGTGACGTTTCGGGTCGGACCTGAAGAAGGGACTTGACCCGAAACATCATCCATTGCTTTTCTCCAGAGATGCTGCCTGCCCCGCTGAGTTAATCATGCTATAAATACACGATTGTCAGATGGGTTCTGTATTAACTCTCTATTACCCCAAACAAAACAGGCTGGAGAGACACACAGTACTCGTCCCTCATTGTGCCATCAAATGATCTGAGTCTGAAGCCGATGATAGAGTGAGCTTGGCATGTCAGTTAGCACCTGTATCACCATCAGGCACCTGGAGCTGCCCTGGAGGTGAGTGTCAAAGGGTCAGAAAGGTTCAACAAATCGAGTCATAGCGTCATACAGCATGGAAACAGGCTCTTTGGCCCAACTTGCCCACACTGCCCAACATGTCCCAGCTACACTAGTCTCATCTGCCTGCGTTTGGCCCATCTTCTATATACTAAAATTCTCGTTTGTTCGCTTATTATTGTTACTTCCTGAACTACAGCCAAAACGGTACACGATAGCATGACAATTTTAGGCCCACCTTACTCACCGTCATCCCGTGGTCCTATGGAAGAAGTTTCATGTTATATTTTTAAAGTTATTCACATTTTTAAGTTTTTAAACCGCGCATGCGCAGTTGGGGCTCCGCTGATCCGGTACATACGTAAGATGGCCGCCGCATCAGCGTGTGCGCAGAACAAACGCGTCCGCGCCTGCGCAGTTGGGGCCCATTGAGCAGGGCTCGGCCGCCTGTCGCTTGGGGGCAGGAGAGCCAGGCCTGGTGTCAGGGGAAGCAGCCGGAGCCTGGGCCTGGGCCTGGATGTGACCGGGTAACCGCGAGCCTGAGGTGGGCCAAGGGGAAAGGCGGCAGCAGCAGCAGCGGCAGTGAGGCCGGGAGTGGGTGGAGGTGGATGCTGAGGCCTGGGCCTGGCGCTGGGCCTGCCCTCGGCTTCCCTGTCCCCCCTTCTCTCCCCGGCCGGCTCTGCCTTATGGGGAACAAGGAAATGGCAGACGAGTTGAATGGGTACTTTGGATCTTTCTTCACTAAGGAAGATACAAACAATCTCCCAGAAGTTTTAGTGGCCAGAGATCCTAGGGTGAAGGAGGAACTGACGGAAATTCACATTAGGCAGGAAATTGTGTTGGGTAGACTGATGGGACTGAAGGCTGACAAATCCCAGGGCCTGATGGTCTGCATCCCAGAGTACTTAAGGAGGTGGCTCTAGAAATCGTGGACGCATTGGTGATCATTTTCCAATGTTCTATAGATTCAGGATCAGTTCCTGTGGATTGGAGGGTTGCTAATGTTATCCCACTTTTTAAGAAAAGAGGGAGTGAGAAAACAGGAAATTATAGACCAGTTAGTCTGACATCAGTGGTGGGGAAGATACTGGAGTCAATTATAAAAGAAGAAATTGCGGAGCATTTGGATAGCAGTAACAGGATCATTCCGAGTCAGCATGGATTTACGAAGGGGAAATCATGCTTGACTAATCTTCTGGAATTTTTGAGGATGTAACTAGGAAAATGGACAGGGGAGAGCCAGTGGATGTAGTGTACTTGGACTTTCAGAAAGCCTTCGACAAGGTCCCACATAGGAGATTAGTGTGCAAAATTAGAGCACATGGTATTGGGGGTTGGGTACTGGCATGGATAGAAAATTCATTGGCAGACAGGAAACAAAGAGTGGGGATAAATGGGTCCCTTTCAGAATGGCAGGCAGTGACTAGTGGGGTACCGCAAGGCTCAGTGCTGGAACCGCAGCTATTTACAATATACATTAATGATTTGGATGAAGGGATTAAAAATAACATTCGCAAATTTGCAGATAACGCAAAGCTGGGTGGCAGTGTGAATTGTGAGGAGGATGCTATGAGGTTGCAGGGTAACTTGGACAGGTTGTGTGAGTGGGCGGATGCATGGCAGATGCAGTTTAATGTGGATAAATGTGAGGTTATCCACTTTGGTGGTAAGAACAGAAGGCAGATTATTATCTGAATGGTGTCAAGTTAGGTACAGGGGACGTACAACGAGATCTGGGTGTCCTAGTGCATCAGTCACTGAAAGGAAGCATGCAGGTACAGCAGGCAGTGAAGAAAGCCAATGGAATGTTGGCCTTCATAACAAGAGGAGTTGAGTATAGGAGCAAAGAGATTCTTCTGCAGTTATACAGGGCCCTAGTGAGACCGCACCTGGAGTACTGTGTGCAGTTTTGGTCTCCAAATTTGAGGAAGGACATTCTTGCTATTGAGGGAGTTCACGAGGTTAATTCCCGGAATGGCGAGACTGTCGTACATTGAAAGACTGGAGCGACTGGGCTTGTATACACTGGAATTTAGAAGGATGAGAGGGGATCTTATTGAAACATATAAGATTATTAAGGGATTGGACAAGCTAGAGGCAGGAAACATATTCCCGATGTTGGGGGAGTCCCGAACCAGGGGCCACAGTTTAAGAATAAGGGGTAGGCCATTTAGAATGGAGATGAGGAAAAACTTTTTCACTCAGAGAGTTGTGAAGCTGTGGAATTCTCTGCCTCAGAAGGCAGTGGAGGCCAATTAGAAACATAGAAACATAGAAAATAGGTGCAGGAGTAGGCCATTCGGCCCTTCGAGCCTGCACCGCCATTCAATATGATCATGGCTGATCATCCAACTCAATATCCCGTACCTGCCTTCTCTCCATACCCCCTGATCCCTTTAGCCACAAGGGCCACATCTAACTCCCTCTTAAATATAGCCAATGAACTGGCCTCAACTACCTTCTGTGGCAGAGAATTCCACAGATTCACCACTCTGTGTGAAGAAAAAACTTTCTCATCTCGGTCCTAAATGACTTCCCCCTTATCTTTAAACTGTGACCCCTTGTTCTGGACTTCCCCAACATCGGGAACAATCTTCCTGCATCAAGCCTGTCCAACCCCTTAAGAATTTTGTACGTTTCTATAAGATCCCCCCTCAATCTTCTAAATTCCAGCGAGTACAAGCCGAGTCTATCCAGTCTTTCTTCATATGAAAGTCCTGCCATTCTCTGGATGCTTTCAAGAGAGAGCTAGATAGAGCTCTTAATGAGAGCGGAGTCAGGGGGTATGGGGAGAAGGCAGGAACAGGGTACTGATTGAGAATGATCAGCCACGATCACGGAGAATGGCGGTGCTGGCTCGAAGGACCAAATGGCCTACTCCTGCACCTATTGTTTATTGTCTATTGTCTATTGAAACAAATCAAAATGATGTGAATTGAGAATATCAATATTAATTTAAGTAATAATTGCTTCAAAAAATATTAGCTAAACCTCTTATGAAAGTCAATGGCCGTATTCAATGGACTGGGACCGTACTGGTTGGGCAAGTGTAATGCTGAGGAGCTGGATGTGGACTGAATCCTGCCCCTCCACCCATTGAGAGGAGGAACCAACTCTGTGGGTCATCACCATGCAACATCGGATACCCCCCTCCCCACTTGTCCCCCACTTCCAAGTTGCAGTCACAGGTGGGGAATGACCCACAAGCCCCAGCAAGCACAATCCCCATTATATTCAACCTCATATACCCTCTCCATTGCCAGGGAACCCATAGGTCTTTCCATAATGTGCAGTGTTACGTACTGAGTACCAATTCATAAAGTCAGTCGTGCGTGCCGAGAGTAAAACGGGCCTGACTTAACCAGGCAGCATCGATGGGGGAGAAGCAAGCCCCATTCACAAAACTACAGATAGATACAAAAAGCTGGAGTAACTCAGCGGGTCAGCCTACATCTCTGGAGAAAAGGAATAGGTGACGTTTCAGGTCGACCTGAAACGTCACCTATTCCTTTTCTCCAGAGATGCTGCCTGACCCGCTGAGTTACTCCAGCTTTTTATATTTTTTATATTTTAGAGATACAGCGCAGAAACAGGCCCTTCGGCCCACCGGGTCCGCGCCGCCCAGCGATCCCCGCACATTAACACTATCCTTCACCCACTAGGGACAATTTTTACATTTGCCCAGCCAATTAACCTACATACCTGTACGTCTTTGGAGTGTGGGAGGAAACCGAAGATCTCGGAGAAAACCCACGCAGGTCACGGGGAGAACGTACAAACTCCATACAGTACAGCACCTGTAGTCAGGGTCGAACCTGAGTCTCCGGCGCTGCATTCGCTGTAAGGCAGCAACTCTACCGCTGCGCCACCGTGCCATCCCAACTATCTTCGGTTTAAACCAGTATCTGCGGTTCCTTCCGACACCAAACTACAGAGATATTCTAACACCAGTGGAGCCAGGCCATGCATTGTTATTTGTCAAGAGGGTTCAGCATTTGAAATGCTGCTGAATGCAACAAATATCACCTGCTCTGAGCATTGAGGTGCGTCAGAAGAGTGAAACTCCTCCCAGGGAGAGGGAAGTTGTTGGTTACTTGTTTCCCAAACTAGGCTCTATCAGAATTGAAACTGGGCTTTAAATACCAGAGTAAATCACAGGAACTGCAAAGCAAATAAAAGCCCCCAGAGATCTCCGTAACAAGGATTATTGATTACCCACATTATTTTCAAAAGCTATGTCCCCTTCAACTTTTTCAGAATGCTAGCATATTTAGTTTCGAATTGGCCATTATTCTCAAGTATTATTTCCTTGTAGCCATAAAAAAAGGTATTTTACTTAGAAAATAGCCCACGTTTAGATGAGGCAAATGTACAAACATTAAAGCTAAAGCAGTAAACTGTGTGTAATGTGGCTCTTGCAAAGGAAATGGTGCCAATTGCTCCCCAGAGGCAGTCACTTTGAGACCGTGGTGCTGTAGATATTCACAAAGGAAAGGTCCCTTTACCCTGAAAATAGACACAAAATGCTGGAGTAACAGCTGGAGAGAAGGAATGGGTGACGTTTCAGGTCTAGACCCTTCTTCAGACTGAGAGTCGGGGAAAGGGAAACGAGAGATATAGACGGTAATGTAGAGAGATATCGAACAAATGAATGAAAGATATTTAAAAATGTGACGATGATAAAGGAAACAGGCCATTGTTGGCTGTTTGCTAATTGAGAACGAGAAGTTGGTGAGACCTGGGTGCGGGAGGGATGGAGAGGAGGGGGTACTTGAAGTGAGAGAACTAAATATGGTATTGGGGGTAGGGTGTTGACATGGATAGAAAATTGGTTGGCAGACAGGAAGCAAAGAGTAGGAGTAAATGGGTTCTTTTCAGAATGGCAGGCAGTGGCGAGTGGAGTGCCGCAAGGCTCGGTGTTGGGGCCGCAACTGTTTACCATATATATTAATGATTTGGAAGAAGTAGTTAGAAGTAATACTAGCAAGTTTGCGGATGACACAAAGCTGGGTGGCAGTGTGAACTGCGAAGAGGATGTTAGGAGGTTGCAGGGTGACCTGGACAGGTTGAGTGAGTGGGCAGATGCGTGGCAGATGCAGTATAATATAGATAAATGTGAGGTTATCCACTTTGGCGGCAAAAACAAGGAGGCAGATTATTATCTCAATGGAGTTAGGTTAGGTAAGGGGGAGGTGCAGCGAGTCCTGGGTGTCCTTGTACACCAGTCACTGAAAGTTGGCGTGCAGGTACAGCAGGCAGTGAAGAAAGCTAATGGAATGTTAGCCTTCATAACAAGAGGATTTCAGTATAGGAGTAAAGAGGTTCTTCTGCAGTTGTATAGGGCCCTGGTGAGACCACATCTGGAGTATTGTGTATAGTTTTGGTCTCCTAATTTGAGGAAGGACATCCTTGTAATTGAGGCAATGCAGCGTAGGTTCACGAGATTGATCCCTGGGATGGTGGGACTGACATATGAGGAAAGATTGAAAAGACTAGGCTTGTATTCACTGGAGTTTAAAAGGATGAGAGGGAATCTTATAGAAACATATAAAATTATAAAAGGACTAGACAAGCTAGATGCAGGAAAAATGTTCCCAATGTTGGGCGAATCCAGAACCAGGGGCCACAGTCTTAGAATAAAGGGGAGGCCATTTAAAACTGAGGTGAGAAGGAACCTTTTCACCCAGAGAGTTGTGAATTTGTGGAATTCTCTGCCACAGAGGGCAGTGGAAGCCAAATCACTGGATGGATTTAAGAGAGAGTTAGATAGAGCTCCAGAGGCTAGTGGAATCAAGGGATGTGGGGAGAAGGCAGGCACGGGTTATTGCCTGGGGACGATCAGCCATGATCACAATAAATGGCAGTGCTGGCTCGAAGGGCCGAATGGCCTCCTCCTGCACCTATTTTCTGTTTCAATGTTTCTAATATTCATGAAATATGAGATGCTGTTCCTCCAATTTGCGTTTAGCCTCATTCTGACAATTGAGGAGGCCTAGGACAGAAAGGTCTGTGTAGGAATGGGAAAGAGATTTAAAGTATCTGGCAAACAGGAGATCAGGTAAGTCCAGGTGGACTGAGCGAAGGTGCTCAGCGAAACGATTGCCCAGTCTACGTATGGTCTCGCTGATGTATGAGTCCACATCTTGAACAACGGATACAGTAGATGAGGTTGGAGGAGGTGCAAGTGAACCTCTGCCTCACCTGAAAGGACTGTCGTGGTCCCTTTTACCCTCCACTACAACAACTCTGTTAAAAGCCCTTGAGACCCTGGGAAGTTTTTGGAACCTCAAGTACAATGGAAGATTTCAGATTGACTGTGCCATCCTGAACCTTGGACAAACACCAAGATGAATGGGCCTTGCATCCACAACAGAGGGTCAGGGGATGCAGAGGTGGGGGGGGGGGGGGGGGGACACAAGAGGCAGAATATGTTTTACAAGGAGTGACAGGGGAGCACAGTTTTTTACAAACAATATCTTTGACATTACCACTGCCCAACACACTGCCAATTCTGATTTAGCATTTAGACATTAGACTTTAGAGAAGGCAGACACAAAATGCTGGAGTAACTCAATGGGACAGGCAGCATCTCTGGAGGGAAAGAAGGAATGGGCTTTGGAGATACAGTTTAAAGATACAGATAGACTTTAGAGATACAGTGCAGAAACAGGCCCTTCGGCCCACCGAGCCCGCGCCGACCAGTGATATTATTATCTAATGGCCCATATGTTTCTCTACATCATACAGCAGTTATCGAATCTTCAGTAAAAAAGGATCTAAAATAAGTTTACGACATGGAGTCTTTTTGGCAAATAATCTGATGTTTTACTATATCTCACTTTTTCCACAAGAACTCAGAACTGCTGACTGGGAGTACACTACCATTGTTACACTATGGTACACTACCATTGTACACTACCATTGTTGTCCATCCTACAGTGTACCGAAGGCCATTGCTGACAGCATCTGTATCGTCATGTCCACAGAATCTGATCCTTGACGTCAAACACCAAGGAAAGGTGGGAAAAACCTTGACTAAAATCAGTCGTAAACCCATGTCCTCTGATTCTTGATTCCTCAACTCTTGCTAAAAGACTTCTCATTTACCTTATCTATTCCCCTTACTGTCTTAAACACCTCTGTAAGATCATCCCTCATCCTCCTGCATTCCAAGGAATAAAGTCCCAGCCTGCTCAACCTCCCCCTATAGCTCAGGTCCTCGATTCCTGGCAACATTCTTGTAAATCATTTTTGCATCCTATCCAGCTGGGCATTATATTTGCAATAACAGGGTGACCAAAACTGAACTCTAAATGTGGCCTCATCGATCTCTTAACATGGATTGGAGCTCTAAAGGTGCAGTTACAAGGGAACTCACTTTCATTCGCAGCCGTTGTGTTTTCGTATATGACACTGTTGTCGTAGAAGGACATTTTGCAAAGGCCTTGCAGGTTGGCACCATCTGCAATCTCGTCCTTGGCGAGACTCTCGGAGCCTGTCACGGGTGAGCTGGCAGGTCTGGAGCTGGTCAAAGAGCTCGAGGGGCGAGAAGTGGCACAGTTCTGTCAAATTAAACAGAAGTACATTTGGATTACTCCCACAGTTCACCAAATTACTACTCAAACCAAAGTTTAAGCCATCATCTTTGTTTCAAAATGATCATTTTCGAGAATACATTTCTGGAACAAGAAGCTTTCATTTGCCTTTCAGTGCGAAAAGGGGAAAGATAGCACAGAAAAGCTCGAAAGCAGAAATGGAAACAGAGACAAGAGATACTGCAGGTGTTGGAGCTTTGAACAAAAGACAAAGTGCTGGAGGAACTCAATGAGTTCGGCAGCTTCTTTTTTTCAGCTCAGTTTAGTTTAGCGATACTGCGCGGAAACAGGACCTTCGGCCCACCGAGTACGCGCCGACCAGCGATCCCCACACATTAACACCACCATACACACGCCAGGGACAATTCACATTTATACCAAGTCAATTAACCTACAAACCTGTACGTCTTTGGAGTGTGAGAGGAAACCGAAGATCACGGAGAAAAACCATGCAGGTCACGGGGAGAACGTACAAACTCCGTACAGACAGCACCCGTAGTCAGGATGGAACCCGGGTCTCTGGCGCTGTAAACACTGTAAGACAGCAACTCTACGGTTGTACCACTGTGTTGCCCTTCTGTAGAAGAACCTGAGAGGTGATGTTTTGGGTCAGGAACCCTCGGACTAATAAACAGAAAGTGCGTGAAATACAGTGCATGAAATAAACCAATCAGTACTGGGGGAGTGGAAGGGAGTGCAGGAATCGAGACACCGATGAGAAAAAGTGGGAACTGGGGCCTTGGTGTTCAGAAGCAAGAAGTCCCGACTTGGTCGCGAGTTCAACAATGTAGGACAAAATGTCTGTTCGAACTCCAGGAAATGAGCATGTGATTGGGGCTGAAGGTTAAATGATTAAGTCCTAGAACAAACCAATGCAGGAATGCTGGAAGAACTCAGACAGTCAAATAGCATCTGCGGAAAGGAAAAACTATGGTGTTTCTCTCTCCATCGATGTTGCAGGACTGGCTGAGATCTTCCAGCATTTGTGCTTTACCTTCACATTCCAGCACCTGCAGTATTATTGAGGCGTTTAGAGTCATAGAGTGGAAATAGGCGTGGAAACAGGACCTTTGGCCCAACTTGCCCACACCGGCCAGCAGGTCCCAGCTACACTAGTCTCAACTGCCTGTGGTTGGCCCATATCCCTCCAAACCTATCCATAAACCTATCCATGTTTTGTAAATGTTGGGATAGTCCCAGCCTCAACTACCTCCTCTGGCAGCTTGTTCCATACACCCACCACCCTTTGTGTGAAGAAGTTACCCCTCAGATTCCTATTAAATCCTTTCCCCTTCACCTTAAGCCTATGTCCTCTGGTCCTCGATTCACCTCACCTACTCGGGCAAGAGGCTCTGTGCGTCTACCCGATCTATTCCTCTAGTTGTTTATTTACCTCATTAAACAAATTAGCTGTTACTTAGTTTGCAAACCAACCATGACCACATTTAAAAATGTTGGCTGTAAAGCACCTTTACAAAAAAATTAAGAATTTGAAAGACATTATATCGAAACAAGTTCCCTGCCTACTTTGTTAAATGATCAATAGGTGCTATAAGAAAATAACTGCAGATGCTGGTACAAATCCAAGGTGTTTATTCACAAAATGCTGGAGGGGTAGGGTACTGACATGGAAAGAAAATTGGTTGACAGACAGAAAGCAAAGAGTGGGGATAAATGGGTCCCTTTCGGAATGGCAGGCAGTGACCAGTGGGGTACCGCAAGGTTCGGTGCTGGGACCCCAGCTATTTACGATATACATTAATGACTTAGATGAAGGGATTAAAAGTACCATTAGCAAATTTGCAGATGATACTAAGCTGGGGGGTAGTGTGAATTGTGAGGAAGATGCAATAAGGCTGCAGGGTGACTTGGACAGGTTGTGTGAGTGGGCGGATACATGGCAGATGCAGTTTAATGTAGATAAGTGTGAGGTTATTCACTTTGGAAGTAAGAATAGAAAGGCAGATTATTATCTGAATGGTGTCAAGTTAGGAAAAGGGGATGTTCAACGAGATCTGGGTGTCCTAGTGCATCAGTCACTGAAAGGAAGCATGCAGGTACAGCAGGCAGTGAAGAAAGCCAATGGAATGTTGGCCTTCATAACAAGAGGAGTTGAGTATAGGAGCAAAGAGGTCCCTCTACAGTTGTACCGGGCCCTGGTGAGACCGCACCTGGAGTACTGTGTGCAGTTTTGGTCTCCAAATTTGAGGAAGGATATTCTTGCTATTGATGGCGTGCAGCGTAGGTTCACTAGTTTAATTCCCGGAATGGCGGGACTGTTGTATGTTGAAAGGTTGGAGCAATTAGGCTTGTATACACTGGAATTTAGAAGGATGAGAGGGGATCTTATTGAAACATATAAGATAATTAGGGGATTGGACACATTAGAGGCAGGAAACATGTTCCCAATGTTGGGGGAGTCCAGAACAAGGGGCCACAGTTTAAGAATAAGGGGTAGGCCATTTAGAACGGAGATGAGGAAGAACTTTTTCAGTCAGAGAGTGGTGAAGGTGTGGAATTCTCTGCCTCAGAAGGCAGTGGAGGCCAGTTCGTTGGATGCTTTCAAGAGAGAGCTGGATAGAGCTCTTAAGGATAGCGGAGTGAGGGGGTATGGGGAGAAGGCAGGAACGGGGTACTGATTGAGAGTGATCAGCCATGATCGTATTGAATGGCGGTGCTGGCTCGAAGGGCTGAATGGCCTACTCCTGCACCTATTGTCTATTGTCTATTGTCTATTGTAACTCAGCAGGTCAGGCAGCATCTCAGGAGAGAAGGAATGGGTGACGTTTCGGGTCGATTTCCATCTTCAGACTGAAGATGCTGCTCATTAAAATGCTGCTAATTTAATTTGCAATATTTAGGCATTTTAACCGTTGCCTCAAAGAACAAAAGGTGGGAAAACTCAACTTCTGCAATGAATTGGATACCATTTAAGTGCATATCATTTGCATAATACATGGACCATGTGCCAAACCAAGTGGCCCTAACGATCCAACTCTCTTTAGTTTAGTTTAGAGATACAGCACGGAAACAGGCCCTTCGGCCCACTGAGTCCACAACGACCAGCGTTCCCTGCACACTAACACTACCCTACACACACTAGGGGCAATTTACATTTATACCAAGCCAATTAACCTACAAACCTGTACGCCTTTGAAGTGTGGGAGAAAAAACGAAGATCTCGGACAAAACCCACGCAGGTCACGGGGAGAACGTACAAACTCCGTACAGACAGCAGCCGTAGTCAGGATCGAACCCGGATCTCTGGCGCTGTAAGACAGTACCTCTACCGCTGCACTGCCCTTCCGTTTGCCTGATTTCGGGTAATACTGCAACATACTGACCTGATATCTCTATCGTGTCTTCCAATCTACAAAAATGCAGCTAAATTGGCTGCCAAGAATTCTACCCCCAAATCAAATCCCAGGGCCGAACAGATTCAGCGCAAACATGCTTGGCACATATTGCACTGTCATCACATCAATAAAATGCACCTTTTTCCATTCACAACTTCTTTCCCAAATCTGAGCCACAAGATATATTAAATATTCCATGTTTAAGATATAGCGTGAACATTTAATCGATACTTTGCACTGATTTAAACTCAGTGCACTTTAAGGCCTACTCGGAGAATAAAACTGAAGATAGAGAATATTAACTTAGCAAGACTGAACCTTCATTGTTTCATTCTTCTTGCATCTTGTCATAGCGTGAATTAGGGCCAAAAACTAATCTGCTTCCAATTTAATTCCATATTTCACTCCTGTCATAACACCGTTTGGCACGTATTGGAAGACTATCATTTTTTATTGTGAGAGTGCTACTGGACAGCTTTATTTCATGAAGCAATTTGACAGTGTGGCTACCACCCGCGGGTCATGCAGGTCAGTCACCAACGCTGGTCCATGCGGGGACGAGGAGATTTGCACCCGCAACTCCATTCCAGTCCATAAAATGTAAAGTACAAAGTCATGAATCTTATGCTTTCAACTCCAGGTCCACTGAAACATGGCACACAGTGTAAATCATAGCACAAAAACCACGATAACTAATGTCCACAACAGTCCTTTATTGAAATGCACATCGTTAGCATGGGGCTCTGACAACAACACGAAGAAATCAGAAAAGCTGCAGGAATGGTAAAATATTCCACTTAGGCCACGTCAACTGGGAGGTTTGTAACCAGCAGAAACGAGGAAATAAGAGCACTGACTAATAGCTCAATAACAACATTTAGACAAAGGGTTTTTTTATGGGATCGATAAATTAAAACAAGTGGGTTTTAGGCCGCATTCTGAAGGTCGTGGTGGTCTAGATCAGGGGTGACCATGCAAGTGACCTTGCTCCTACTAATCTCAACACGATGATGCCATTACAATCTTGTGCTGGGATATAGAAAGTTCTAGCTAGGAGGAGGTGGAGGGGAAGAGAACATTTAAGCCACCCTTGTGTAGGAAAGAACTGCAGATAGACACAAAATGCTGGAGTAACTCAGCGGGTCAGGCAGCATCTCTGAAGAGAAGGAATGGGTGACGTGTCAGGTTGAGACCCTTCTTCAGACTGATGTTAGGGGAGGGCGGGACAAAGATAGAAAGCTGCCCTTTCTGTGCACTGTGATCTAACAGAGTGATTTCTCCAATAAAACAATGACTTTTCTGAATATAGTTCTGGCTGCACCCACTCAGCTAGTGCTGCACATTTCTATTGTATCTGTGCTTTGTGGGTGAGTGAGTGGGTATGGGTGGATTGGCAATGTGTATGAAGTAACTGCAGATGCTGGTTTAAACCAAAGATAGACACAAAATGCAGGAGTAACTCAGCGGGACACAGGCAGCATCTCTGGAGAGAAGGAATGGGTGACTTTTTGGGTCGAGACCTTTTTTTCTTAGCCACGGACCATATTGACACCACTTTCTTGTTACTCATGCCTCAACTATAGTAGATTATGCTATAGTTATGGAGCAGTTCCAGTAGCTCTGTTCAACATCGCCAATATGTCCACATGTAAATGCTGAAACCATACAGCACCATCCTCATGACACACCATCTTAAATCATCACTTGAATTTTTCATGAATAGATTTTTGAAACATTGAGCATATCGTCACATTATTGGGCCCCTATAATATACCTGAAACACTCGTCAGAAACTGATACAGATGCCCAATATACCCACAGAAATGAAGACACGAGGAAATGCAGGTACTGGATTACAAAAAAAAACATGAAGTGCTGGAGTAACTCAGCGGGTCAGGCAGCATCTCTGGAGAACATGGATAGGTGACGTTTCACAGAATGCTGCAGTAACTCAGCGGGTCAGGCAGCATCTGGAGAACATGGATCGGTGACGTTTCAGGTTGGGACCCTTCCACAGATGTGCAGCCGCAGAAATGTTTATTTGGTCTCACAGACCAGGAGGCCACTCGATGCATGCCTGTGGCTGTCACACACTGTGCTATAGAAAGCATTCTCCACACTAATTCAGCAATCTTCCATCTCCAAGGCTGCAACCTTTATCAACGACCATTCGCAGAGTTAAAACAAAAAGCACATTAGCAACCGCAGTTACTGTGTGCGGGACAATACTTAATTCACATTTACACTCAAACAGAATAATGGACAGAGCAATTGGCGAGCTGGATTTGATGTGAGTGGTGATACATGGTGCAGTGAACAATGACCTGTCTGGAAAATGCACGCAGATGGTGGCAAGGAAGATGGTGAATGTTCGTGTATAGGAGATGAGAAGAGCTTCATGTGAAGGACTCATTGATTATGATCGACAGTCTTGGATGCACTGAGGTCTTCAGGCTTTTTTGCCATTATATTGGGGTTTTACATTCATTGAAGTGTTTTTGTTTATTGCAGAAACAGAAACTAGGTGCAGAAGGAGGCCATTTGGCCCTTCGAGCCATTATCTATACACAGGCACCTCCTGGTGAAAATGATGACCTGGTTTAATCAGTTCTGTTCAACCATTCCCCCCGTCATGGCCAGTGGCTGCAGACGGAGATAAACCCGGCACACCAACGCCTCTACTTCCTTAGACCGCTTAGCACGTTCGGCATGTCCCCTGCAACTCTCACCAACTTCTACAGATGCACCATAGAAACTATTTTATCAGGATGCATCACAGCTGGGTTTGGGAACAGCACCATCCATGACCACAAAAAATTGCAGTGAATTGTGGACGCAGCCCAGACCATCACACAAACCAACCTGTGCAGGAAAAAAACTGCAGATGCTGGTTAAAATCAGTCAGTCAGAAGGGTCTCAACCCGAAACGTCACCCATTCCTTCTCTCCCGAGATGCTGCCTGACCCGCTGAGTTACTCCAGCACTTTGTGTCTACCTTCGACACAAACCAACCGCCCCTCCATGGACTCTATTTAAACCTCACGCTGCCTCGGCAAGACCAGCAGCATCATCAAGGACGAGTCGCACCCTGGCCACTCCCTCTTCTTCCCCTCTCCCATCAGGCAAATAGCATAGAAGTGCGAAAACGCACCCCTCCAGATTCAGCGACAGTTTCTTCCCAGCCGTTATCAGGCAACTGAGTCATCCCACCACAACCAGAGAGCAGTGCTGAACTACTATCTACCTCTTTATTGACCCTCGGGCTATCCTTGATTGGACTTTGCTGGCTTTATCTTGCATTAAACATTTTTCCCTTGTCATGTCAATGGCTCGATGGTAATCATGTATTGTCTTTCTGCGGACTGGTTAGCACGCAACCAAAGCTGTTTACTGAGCCTCCGTACACGTGACAATAAACTAAACTGAACTAAACGGCACTGGCCGGTGTACCAGCCAGAGGTGACAGGTCAATAGACAATAGACAATAGGTGCAGGAGGAGGCCATTCAGCCCTTCGAGCCAGCACCGCCATTCAATGTGATCATGGCTGATCATTCTCAATCAGTACCCCGTTCCTGCCTTCTCCCCATACCCCCTGACTCCACTATCCTTAAGAGCTCTATCCAGCTCTCTCTTAAATGTATTCAGAGAATTGGCCTCCACTGCCTTCTGAGGCAGAGAATTCCACAGATTCACAACTCTCCGACTGAAAAAGATTTTCCTCATCTCCGTTCTAAATGGCCTACCCCTTATTCTTAAACTGTGGCCCCTTGTTCTGGACTCCCCCAACATTGGGAACATGTTTCCTGCCTCTAACGTGTTCAACCCCTTAATAATCTTATACTTTTTGATAAGATCTCCTCTCATCCTTCTAAATTCCAGTGTATACAAGCCTAGTCGCTCCAGTCTTTCAACATATGATAGTCCCGCCATTCCGGGAATTAACCTAGTAAACCTACGTTGCACGCCCTCAATAGCAAGAATATCCTTCCTCAAAGTGCGTGCACCAGTGTCCCGGCTCAGTTTAATTGCACATGTGTACCCAGTGTCGCATCGTCAGCACAGACAGACAGGCAGCATCTCTGGATAGATGGAATGGGTGATGTTTCGGGTCCAGACCCTGATACACTCTGCAGCTGAGAATGAGAATCAAGGGCCAGACCAGCGAACAATCTGCTTCCAGACCGGGGAATAAACTCACCAGCCCTGCCGCCGTGGGTAATATCTGTTTCGCCATCAGTCCAACCAAATTTCCAGCCTTTTTTTTACCCGATGAAAGACGAGAAGCTGAGTATTAAAGGATTTTTTTTTTCTCCCCAAGAAAGGACTTCCTCCCTTCACAGGCAGCCTACGGTATGTCAGCAGCCTAAATATATTACTGACTGATCATTTTTTACAAGTCACAATTTTTGTGGTGTCAACCTGTCAGAGGTCAAAGGGGAAAACATGCAAGATTCCCAAATCAATCTGGCTGTAGAAACTGTCTCATTTCATTTCAAATTACCTGCTGTGCCCGCAGTCTGGGACAGGCTGCCTGATCCCATAAAGCATGACAACTTGGGCCGGGCTAATGTGATCATTCACAATGGACAAGTCATGCCACAGCTCCTATTAACTATTTTTAAACCAGTTTGACCGAGGTACGTGATCTCTGCCAACAGCACAAAACATAAATAAACCTGTTGACAGGTTAATGCCAAAGGACACTGCTGAAGGGGTTTGAAACTTTGTGGCTTTATAACAAAGTTGACTCTATTTTCCGTGTCCACATCAGGCAGACCAGAGGAAAACATGCATTGATTTTTACGTTAATTAGGAAAATCAACTCCATGGACGTTTCGGTGATATATTTATGTTGTCTATATTCCTTTTCTTCTTCTGGAAACCACATATTGATTAACTAATTGATGCATTGATCAACTCATGTATCTTCATTTATCATACCCAGACTCAGATTACAAGCAACCACAGTTTCTGCTCTGCTGGGAAAGATTTGCTGGAAACCTCACTCACACAAATTTTTTAACTCATTTTCCATCAGAAGGATTGCAGTGAGAATGAATTTTTTTTTTGTTGTAGCCTTGTTTCAGAGCAAGGCTCTTTCAAAACTAAACAAACGTAACCACATGGGTAAAATGGTGACGTCAACAGCATTATACTTTGATTAGACCTTCTTGAAAGTTTTCAGCTTTGATATAAAGTTCAGTCTACACTTAATGTTCGTCTCCAAAATAAGTCTCTAAATGAAGGAACTGCAGATGCTGGTTTAAACCGAAGAAAGACACAAAAAGCTGGAGTAACTCAGCGGGACAGGCAGCATCTCTGGAGAAAAGGAATGGGTGACGTTTCGGGTCGAGACGTCTGAAGAAGGATCTCGACCCGAAACGCCACTCAATCCTTCTCTCTAAGATAAGTGATTCAGGAGAATACATAATAAGGGTTTGTATGCGAATTAGAAAAACAACCTACTGAATCAATGGGCTGAATGGTCATTATCTCACATGCTGTGCACTTCAGACAAGAAGTCACACTATTTTAAAACTGGCCGAAAATTTAAGTTCAAAAGAATATAAAAATTGGAACACAAGTGTGCCATCTAGAGCCTTGGATCACGGTGTCATGTCCACTTTCTCTCCTTATCTTCAGAACCTGCCATCCCATCACTGTCCAGATAAATCCTGAGTCAACATTTTCTTAGTTAGAAACATAGAAAATAGAAAACATAGAAGGAGGCCATTTGGCCCCTCGAGCCAGCACCACCAGCTAGTTAGCTTTCTAATTGTCAAAATGTTAACTGGTTAAAAAGTACATGAATAAGATCCAAACCCTTAGTGTATGGAACATACTTATCAGATCTGGAGCGTCTGTCGGCACTGGGCCTGTACTCGCTGGAGTTTAGAAGAATGAGGGGGGACCTCATTGAAATGTACAGAATAGCGAAAAGCCTGGTAGAGTGGATGTGGAGAGGATGTTTCCACTAGTGGGAGTGTCTTGGACTAGATGTCATAGTCTCAGAATTAAAGAACGTTCTTTGAGGAAGGAGATGAGGAGCATTTTCTTTAGTCAGAGGGTGGTGAATCTGTGGAATTCTTTGCCACAGAAGGCTGTGGAGACCGTCAGTGGATATTTTTCGGCAGAGATAGATAGATTCTTGTATAGTACGCGTCAGAGGTTATGGGGAGAAGGCAGGAGAATGGGGTTCGGAGTGAGAGATCGATCAGCCATGATTGAATAGCGTAGACTTGATGGGCCGAATGGCCTAATTCTACTCCTATCACTTATGATCTCATGGAGAGCCTGGGCGAGTCAAGTAATAACTTTACTTCAGAGCTATTTACAATGTTGCTTCTGCATCTTTGCAACCACCTCTCACCCAGTAACAACTTACAATTGTGGGATTTTATATTGAATGAATGAATGAATGAATGAATGAATGAATGAATGAATGAATGAATGAATGCTTTACTGTCCCATGTCACAAGCCGCAGTGAAATTCTTTGCTTGCATATCCAAGGTATGCAAATAGTCGCCACATAAGGGCACTGTCCATAAGTTTCACGGTATCCATAGTATCCGCACCAGGTCTCGCTTTGGAGACCTGTGGAGGCCAATTCTCTGAATGTATTGAAGAGAGAGCTAGATAGAGCTCTTAAGGATAGCGGAGTCAGGGGGTATGGGGAGAAGGCAGGAACGGGGTACTGATTGAGAATGATCAGCCATGATCACATTGAATGGCGGTGCTGGCTCAAAGGGCAGAATGGCCTCCTCCTGCACCTATTGTCTATTGTCTAAGTCCTTTAAGATTCCGAAAAATCACTTGTTGAAGAACTTAAGGTGCAGTGCTAATTCCAATAGACCTCCTCAGTCACCAATCTCTCTCTCTAAAGGTTTGTGATGGACACATTTTGTCTTCTATGGCCCACCTGTCAAAACCCATTTGTGGCATCCAGCACCAGGAAGGTAATAAGTAATAGAAGTAGAATGAGGCCATTCGGCCCATCAAGTCTACTCCGCCATTCAATCATGGCTGATCTATCTCTCCCTCCTCACCCCATTCTCCTGCCTTCTCCCCATAACCCCTGACACCTGGACTAATCAAGAATCAAGAATACATTTTTTAAAAGGTTAGATTGATATTTTCCCCACCTTTGGCAGAAAATCTACAATCGCCTTCAATGGATAATGATCTCATTCAAGTCAAACTTAGATAATGTGGATTCAAACAGGGGGGAGGGGGGTGAGAACAATGGACAATGGGGGAGACCGCTGTGGGGGAGGGGGGGAGAACAAACAATGGGGGAGACCGTTGTGGGGGAGGGGGGGAGAACAATGGACAATGGGGGAAACTGCTGTGGGGGAGAACAATGGACGATGGGGGAGACCGCTGTGGGGGAGGGGGGAGAACAATGGACAATGGGGGAGACCACTGTGGGGGAGGGGGGAGAATAATGGACAATGGGGGAGACCGCTGTGGGGGAGGGGGGGGAGAACAATGGACAATGGGGGAGACCACTGTGGGGGTGGGGGGGAAACAATGGACAATGGGGGAGACCACTGTGGGGGAGGGGGGGGAGAATAATGGACAATGGGGGAGACCGCTGTGGGGGTGGGGGGGGAGAACAATGGAGGAGCCGGCGAACCTTGTAACTTAGTCAGCGCTGCCGTAGGTGGCCGCTATTTGTCTGTAAACCTCGGGTATGCAAGCAAAGAATTTCACATAAAGTATTCCATTCCATGCCAACACCAATTCCATGGTTGACTGTTTCTAAGGATACAACATCGCCATTGCCAACCTAGAACTGCTCCTTTCTTCCTTCTACTCCCATGTGAAGAATGAAGATCTCATCTGGGTAGTTGATCATTAATTCACTTGATTTGATTCACTTATTCCATTTTCTCTCTGCCTTGATCCAATGTCATAATTTTTGTGTTCATCAAACATTTCTTCGAATATGTCATGCAAACTGGCCTTTACTAGCATTCCTGCACGCTACTAGTGTCCACTGGCATGGAAACCAAGGCATCTTATTGAAGGGAAGGGAGAAGAGGGAGTGGCCAGGGTGTGACTCATCCTGGAGTATAGTACAGCTTGCCGCATTCTGTAGGTTACTGACGAGTTATATTCTGAGTTTATTTTAGAACTACGTGCAGGTTTTGGAAACAGGCCCTTTGGCCCACTAAGACCATGCAGTCGTTGAAGCACCCATGTTACACTAACCTGCCACAAACCAGTTCTTTCCCTCCTCATTCCCATCAGCTCTCTCCCAGGTTCCACTGTTCATCTTCTGACAAGGTTTACAGTGGCCAGCTGACCAACCAACCTACTCATGTTTAGGTAGTACAAGGAAACTGGAGTGACACACATGGACACAGGGAGAAGATGCAAACTCCACACAGACAGGATCGGAGATCAGGATTGAACCTGGATCACTGGTGCCGTGAGGCAGTGGTTCTACAAGCCGTGCCGCCCACGATGCAAAATAATTCTCCCACGAATTCCCTATCACTTCTGAACCATAAATGAGCAATACTTCCAAATATATCACTGGCTCTTCCAAACCCCAAATCAAGTATGTATCCTTATCACATCAACGGATTGCCGTTCAGTCATCACCACCACCTCACCTGGCGGAGAGCAAAGTTGCAAGGATGAATACAGCCAATTGGTGCAAATTTCATGTTCCAATGCGAAATGTCTTCATTTTCCTCTTCACTTAGGGCGGCACGATGGCACAGCCATAGAGTTGCTGCCTTACAACGCTTGCAGCACCAGAGACCCGGGTTCCATCCTGACTACGGGTGCTGTCTGTACGGAGTGTGTACGTTCACCCCGTGACCTGCGTGGGTTTTCTCCGAGATCTTCAATTTTCTCCCACACTCCAAAGACGTACAGGTTAATTGGCTTGGGTTTGTATACTTGGTATACATGTATCCTAGTATAGGATAGTATAAGATGGTGTAGGTTACCGTGGAAATCACTGGTCAGAGCAAAATCATTGGGTCGAAGGGCCTTTTTCCACCCTGTACCTCTAAACTAATATAAAACTAAACTAAATCTGCTCCAGTACCTGTCATTCGATGAACAAAGTATAATACAAATGTGCTCAAATATGCAATTGATTGCAATGCTTATTAAATGACAATATTTACTAATTATTTGCTTACCGAAAAGTTCAATGCTTTTCTTCGTTCTTGTAGTCTTTTGATTGTGCTTCTTACCTGCGAAATGAGAAGCAGTATCTTATTTGTGAAATGAGAATATCTAACCTGTGAAATTCGTGAAATGAGACTATCTTACCTATGAAATGAGAAGCAGTATGTTGCACAACACCTACACAGTCTCCCCACTCTCAGTGTTTTACACTGCATTGTCGGTGGGGCTTAGCCAGGTGGTAGTACCATGTACTGGGACACAATCCCACTGCTGGTGGGAACATTGCAGAGGCTTCACTTGCAAGCAACATCTGCCTGCCCAACAGATCCAACCTGTGGTGTACAAAGGCTAACTGGGCAATGACGACAACTAGCATTCAGTTTCTGCACAATGATAATGTGGAAAGGTGGAATGCTGCCCCAACTTTTCACAAATTATTCTACTGCATAATCAACAACAATCCCTTTAATCTTTAACCTGTGCCATGGAATCAAAGAGAATGGTATGAACAACATAAAATAAATATATGTCTATATGAGGACAAATGTTTAAGGTGAGGGGGGAATGATTTAGAAACATAGAAACACAGAAAATGGGTGCAGGAGGTGGCCATTTGGCCCTTCGAGCCAGCACCGCCATTCATTGTAATCATGGCTGATCATCCACAATCAGTAACCTGTGCCTGCCTTCTCCCCATATCCCTTGATTCCACTAGCCCCTAGAGCTCTATCTAACTCTCTTTTAAATTCATCCAGTGTATTGGCCTCCACTGCCCTCTGTGGCAGAGAATTCCACAAATTCACAACTCTCTGGGTGAAAAAGGTTCTTCTCACTTCAGTTTTAAATGGCCTCCCCTTTATTCTTAGACTGTGGCCCCTGGTTCTGGGCTTCCCCCAAAATTGGGAACATTTTTTCTCCATCTAGCTTGTCCAGTCCTTTCATAATGTTATACGTCTGTATAAGATCCCCTCTCATCCTTCTAAACTCCAGTGAATACAAGCCCAGTCTTTCCAATCTTTCCTTATACGACAGTCCCGCCATCCCGGGGATTAACCTGTTGAACCTACGCTGCACTGCCTCAATAGCAAGGACGTCCTTCCTCAAATTAGAAGACCAAAACTGCACACAATACTCCTGATGTGGTCTCACCAGGGCCCTATACAACTGCAGAACTCTATACACCCTCTACTCCTATACTCAAATCCTCTCGTTATGAAGGCCAACATGCCATTAGCTTTCTTCACTGCCTGCTGTATCTGCACACTTACTTTCAGTGACTGGTGTACAAGGGCACCCATGTCTCGTTGCACTCCCCCTTTACCTAATCTGACACCATTGAGATAATAATGAAGTTAATAAGAATCTGAGGGGTAACTTTTTCACACAAAGGGTGATAGGTGTATGGAACAAGCTCCCAGAGGAGGTAGTTGAGGCAGGGATATCGCAACATTTAAGGAACATTTAGACAGGTACGTGGATAGGACAGGTTTGGAAGAATATGGGCCAAACGCAGGTAGGTGGGACTAGTGCAGATAGGACATGTTGGTCGGTGTGGGCAAGTTCGACTGAAGGGTCTGTTTCCAAGCTGTGAGACTCTATGACTATATATTCTATATCAGAAAGTTTTGTTTCTTAAAAATGAACAAGTCTATCCAAAGCACAATCACTTTAAAATTGCCATTTCAATGCCATTTGACAAACTGGGAATAATGCACAAATATTTTCGTCATCACCATTATGACCAAGATGATGAAGATTTCATGAGATCTCTTCACAAACACACTACACCAAGCCAGTGGGAAAATATTTTACGTGTATGGATTTTCTGACAGACAAATATATTTACTACTCTAATGGCAGTGAAATTGACCACTGGATTACAACAGGCGGCTTTTATTTGATGTTTTCACATGTTCACCATTATGTAGGGATGATTACAGCAAAATTAAATTACTGATAAATTCAGCTGCAAGAGGTTATTAATTCAACACAAAAAAAACTGAGCTTTAAAGCACTGCAGACTCAGAAAGCAAGACCTTCATTTGTGTAACATCTTTCACATATCATTTAGGACTTGCAGTCCAGCAAAATACTTCGCAAAATTTGATCATTGTCAAAATGTGAGAAATACCAGGGTATATTTGTGTAACAACAAGTTTGTTCAAGCAGAATGATTTTTAGGAGCCTCTTCCACATTACCAAGTTTAATAATGAGAGAGGAATAAACCCAGAGTTGTTACCCCTGGTAACACCTGCTCAGGTTTAAAGTGGTACCAAAGGTGCCAGTGATGGCAGCCAGGACTTTAGTACAACACTTATAAAAACCTGCACTGCTCAATTTGTGTTGGGACTCAAACACAATCTTCTGACTCAGAGGAGAGCTTCCTGCAGCTAGGTAACAACCCACAGAAAAATGCTCAATGCTACTCACAAAAGACTGAAGAAGGGCCTCGACCCAAAACGCACCCATTCCTTCTCTCCAGAGATGCTGCCTGTCCCGCTGAGTTACTCCAGCTTTTTGTGTCTATCGTCACAAAAGACTATCCATGTTCTCCAGAGATGCTGCCTAACTATATTGTCTATTGTCTATTTACAAAGTGCTGGAGTACCTCAGTGAGTTAGGCAGCATCTCTGGAGAACATGGATAGTCTTTTGTGACGATCCATGTTCTCCAGAGATGCTGCCTGACCCGCTGAGTTACTCCAGCACTCTGTGAAACTCACCAATCCATGTTCTCCAGAGATGCTGCCTGACCCGCTGAGTTACTCCAGCACTCTGTGAAACATCACCTATCCATGTTCTCCAGAGATGCTACCTGACCTGCTGAGTTACTCCAGCACTCTGTGAAACTTCACCAATCCATGTTCTCCAGAGATGCTGCCTGACCCACTGAGTCACTCCAGCACTCTGAAACGTCACCTATCCATGTTCTCCAGAGATGCTACCTGACCTGCTGAGTTACTCCAGCACTCTGTGAAACGTCACCTATCCATGTTCTCCAGAGATGCTACCTGACCCGCTGAGTTACTCCAGCACTCTGTGAAACGTCACCTATCCATGTTCTCCAGAGATGCTGCCTGACCCGCTGAGTTACTCCAGCACTCTGTGAAACGTCACCTATCCATGTTCTCCAGAGATGCTGCCTGACCCGCTGAGTTACTCCAGCACTCTGTGAAACGTCACCTATCCATGTTCTCCAGAGATGCTGCCTGACCCGCTGAGTTACTCTAGCACTTTGCAGCTTTTTCACAAAAGTCACTCTCTAGAAGCTCGTCACTGAGATTTGCAAATAATGGCAATGTGATTTGTTAAATTGCAGTTCTTCAAATGAAGATATCGGGATCAATATTTAAATAAAATAATTCAGAAATTCTTCTATATTCTAAGATTGAAAAGTTAAACTTTGGTTTAGTATTTCCAGTCACAGTGTTCAGCTCAAAGCTACGAGATGAAAGATAATAATGCATTTTTTAAATTTATATAGCGCTTTTCATATACTCAAAGACGCTTTACAGAGATTTAGAGAACATAGGGAAATGAATAAATAGATAAATAAGTAAATAAGTAAACGAACAGAGAAAGGAGACAGAAGGTGAGGTGACCTTGAGTGGTTGAAGATGATAGACACAAAATGCTGGAGAAACTCAGGCAGCACCTCTGGAGAGAAGGAATGGGTGATGTTTCGGGTCAAGACCCTTCTTCAGGCTCCAGCATTTTGTGTCTTTCTTCGGTTTAAACCAGCATCTGCAGTTCCTTCCTACACAGAAGAAAGATGATGTTGAATCTATACCACATCAAAAGAGAAAAAGCATCGTCAAAATACAGCAGGGATTCTCCCATGTGTTGTTGTGACGGAAACAATCTAGAGAAATGCAAATGAAACATGACTAAAGTAATGCGAGGCATTCCATAACACGAGGTTATATAACGGCTGAGGCTTGTTCCATCTACAATATTACTGACAGGCTCACTTGCAGAAAAGTAAATGTGCACATAAAATGATCTGAATACCTAATTTATAGCCCCCAAAGCTTTCTTTCCTCTTGGAAAATACAGAGCTATTTTTCACATTAATGTTAAGTGGCTCATTTAAAGTGTCAGCCTGTTTAATCAAAATAATCCGGCATCAATTTTGATAACTGAACAATTTGTATTCCAGTGGATAAATACTCTTCCATTTGGGCTTGCAGATGATGACATTTCCCATCATGTGGATAAGCAAGGGGAGGGAAATGGGACAAGTTTTATTCACTGATCCAATCGGCAATCATTCATTCATTCGTGAAAAGGAACTAACAACAGCATTGCACAGATGTGGAGTGGTTCTTGAAACGGTAGGATTAGAAATCATAAATAAAAACAATCGACTGTTTCAAGGGAAAGAATTGTGAATGAGGTATCGGCACAGAAGCCGTTTTTATTTCACAAAATGCTGGAGTAACTCAGCAGTCAGGCAGCATCTCAGGAGAGAAGGAATGGGCGACGTTTCGGGTCGAGACCCTTCTTCAGACTGATGTCAGGGGGGCGGGACAAAGGAAGGATATAGGTGGAGACAGGAAGATAGAGGGAGATCTGGGAAGGGGGAGGGGAAGAGAGGGACAGAGGAACTATCTAAAGTTAGAGATGTCAATGTTCATACCACTGGGCTGTAAGCTGCCCAGGCGAAATATGAGGTGCTGTTCCTCCAATTTGCGGTGGGCCTCACTATCACACTGGAGGAGGCCCATGACAGGAAGGTCAGACTGGGAGTGGGAGGGGGAGTTGAAGTGCTCGGCCACCGGGAGATCAGGTTGGTTAAGGCGGACTGAGCGAAGGTGTTGAGCGAAGCGATCGCCGAGCCTGTGTTTGGTTTCGCCGATGTAAATAAGTTGACATCTGGAGCAGCGGATGTAATATATTGTTCTCCTTCTGGCACAGAAGCTGAGGAGACGGCTGCTTTGGGCTTTAAGTGATCATGTGTCACCAGCAGCTCTCAGCAGCACTCAATTTGTACAGCTTATGTACTCGAGTATTGACACAGGGCTGGAAGTTGTTGCAACCAGTCGAATACTTGGAAGCAATTAATGAACGGGAGCAACAGACTGCACATGCCAGTTACACATGCCAGTTACACATGCCAGTTACACATGCCAGTTACACATGCCAGTTACACGTGCCAGCTACACGTGCCAGCTACACGTGCCAGTTACACATGCCAGTTACACGTCCCAGTTACACATGCCAGTTACAAGTCCCAGTCACATGTGCCAGCTACACATGCCAGCTACATGTGCCAGCTACACGTGCCAGCTACACGTGCCAGCTACATGTGCCAGTTACATGTGCCAGTGCGATGACACAGCATATCCGCACAAACACAAAATATAAATACAAAAACGCAGATGTAATGCTGAGGCTCTACAAGGTGCTGGTCAGGCCGTGTTTGGAGCACTGTGAACAATTTTGGGCCCCATATCAGAGGAAGGATGTGCTGGCTCTGGAGAGGGTCCAGAGGAGGTTTACAAGAATGATCCCAGGTGTGAGTGGGTGAGCAGACGATGAGCGTTTGACAGCACTGGGCCTCTACTCACTGGAGTTTAGAAGGTTGAGGGGGGACCTCATTGAAACTTACAGAATAATGGAAGGCATAAAGTGGATGTGGAAAGGATGTTTCCACTGGTGGGAGAGTCCAGGACCAGAGGTCACAGCCTCAGAATTAAAGGGCGCTCTTTTAGAAAGGAGGTGAGGAGGAAATTCTTTTGTCAGAGGGTAGTTAATCTGTGGAACTCATTGCCACAGAGGGCTGTGGAGGCCGTCAGTGGATATTTTTAAGGCAGAGAGAGACAAATTCTTGATTAGAACGGGTGTCAAGGGTTATGGGGAGAAGGCAGAAAAACGGGATTAGGAGGCAGAGATCAGCCATGATTGAATGGCGGAGTAGACACGATGGGCCGAATGGCCTAATTCTACTCCTATAACTCGTGAACTCATGAACAATGACTACCTATTCGGGTTTGCAACACCACTTCATTCCTCATGATTCCATTTCACTCAGCTTAATGTAGAACGCAGTTCATTCTTAAAATAAGAACAACTTTTATTTTGCACCCAGGGTTTCCAAACTTGGCCATTTCACTCTCCAGGACAGAAGGAACGGTCGATGTAGAAACTTACTCGAAGGGAAGTGAACCAACTTAATTTTTGTTGTCTTGTATTCCAGAGTCAAGGGAAGCAGAAATGGCCAACTCCTTTTAAACCGAGATAGACACAAAATGTTGGAGTAACTCTGCATAGAAGGAATGGGTGATGTTTCAGGTCGAGACCCTTCTTCGCACAGAGTCAGGGGAAAAGGAAACAAGAGATATTGGCGGTGATATAGAGAGATATACAACAAATGAATGAATGATATGCAAAAAAGTAACCATGATACAGGAAACAGTCCATGCTGGCTGTGGGCTATGTTTAGTTTAGTGTAGAAATACAGTATGGAAACAGACCCTTCAGTCCACTAAGTCCGCGCCGACCAGCGATCCCCGTTGTACGAGCACTATCCTACACACTAGGGACAATTTTTACAATTTTACAGAAGCCAATTAACCTACTAATCTGCACATCTGTGGAGTGTGGGAGGAAACCGGAGCACCCGGAGGAAACCCACGCGGTCCCAGAGAGAATGTACAAACTTCGCACAGACAGCACCCGTGGTCAGGATTGAACTCTGGTCTCTGGCGCTGTAAGGCAGCAGCTCTACCTGCTGCACCACTGTGCTTCCCCAGATAACAAGTTATACAGACAATAAAACTCACCAAGATGACAATTGAACTAGTCCAACCACTAGGGTGGGGGAAGGATGGAAAAGAGGGAATGCCGGGGTTACTTGAAGTTAGAGAAATCAATATGTGTGTTGTAAGCTGCCCAAGCGAAATATGAGGTGCTGTTCCTCAAATTTGCCTTTGACCTCACTCTGACAACGGAGGAGGCCCAGGACAGAAAGGTCAGTGTGGGAATGGGAGGGGGAGTTAAAGTGGGCGGCACGGTGGCACAGCGGTAGAGTTGCTACCTTACAGCGAATGCAGCGCCAGAGACTCAGGTTCGATCCTGACTCCGGGCGCCATCTGTACGGAGTTTGTATGTTCTCCCCGTGACCTGCGTGGGTTTTCTCCGAGATCTTCGGTTTCCTCCCACACTCCAAAGACGTACAGGTATGTAGGTTAATTGGCTGGGCAAATGTAAAAATTGTCCCTAGTGAGTGTAGGATAGTATTAGTGTGCGGGGATCGCTGGCCGACGCGGACCCAGTGGGCCGAAGGGCCTGTTTCTGCGCTGTATCTCTAAAATCTAAAAATCTAAAATCTAAAGTGTTTGGCAACTGGGAGATCACGTGGGCCAAGGCGAACTGAGCACGATTTAAACCAGAATGATTTGAATGTGTTGCACAGGTCCACAGATCGCCCATTGCTAGAGGAACATTGCAGGAGAAAGGTCCAAGTTTTATCCGTAGATTGCAACTCGGAATACTAATCCAGTTTGGATTCTGTTCTGCAGGATGAAACGTTCTGCCACACGTGGCTGGGCATTCAAGCAAGCTTCACGGAAATTGAAGAACCCGAAGCCACAATCGTTTCATTGTTGTCGCACGAGAAGTTCAGATGAGAATTGGTCTAGCCCAACTGCCTGCGTTTATAGCTTCCAAGATGGCATCCAACCCAGGCAACTATTTGCGTGCTAGCTACAGAAGCAGATTTACAAACTCATATTACAATCGCTCCACACTCTCAAATATCTATTCATATAGCAACATTTCTTACTTTAATTATGATCTTCTTAAACTCCTTTATATGCTGCAAATAGCTCGATTGTAATCATGTATAGTCTTTCTGCGCACGCAGCAAAAGCTTTTCACTGTACCTCGGTACACGTGACAATAAACCAAACTGAAAATGAAATTTAGCCAGATGTTCACACAGACAATGCACAAAAATGAAGTGAACGATGAATAATCTTCGCAATGTCACAATCTGTTCTGCATGAGGTATTATTAGATATAATAACTTCAACGTAGTTGGCAGGAATGCATTTTGCTTGATTTTAAACCACAGCTTACCATTAGCGCTATGCAGAATTACCAGATTAATACAGAATTAATAATGCACCGCCTTCTCAGGAGCAATTAAGAATTGGGCAATTAAATGCTGGCTCAGCCTACGAAGCCCACAGCCTGAATTAATAAAAAGAGTTGCCACATCTTGTTCTCGTGGGATGGTCTGCTGGACCCAAGCATTGTTCGTAGAACTGACTTTGCAACCCACTGCCCATGATGACAATAGACAATAGACAATAGACAATAGACAATAGACAATAGACAATAGACAATAGACAATAGACAATAGGTGCAGGAGGAGGCCATTCGGCCCTTCGAGCCAGCACCGCCATTCAATGTGATCATGGCTGATCATTCTCAATTCGTACCCCGTTCCTGCTTTCTCCCCATACCCCCTGACTCCGCTATCCTTAAGAGCTCTATCTAGCTCTCTCTTGAATGTATTCAGAGAATTGGCCTCCACTGCCTTCTGAGGCAGAGAATTCCACAGATTTACAACTCTGACTGAAAAAGTTTTTCCTCATCTCTGTTCTAAATGGCCTATCCCTTATTCTTAAACTGTGGCCCCTTGTTCTGGACTCCCCCAACATTGGGAACATGTTTCCTGCCTCTAACGTGTCCAACCCCTTAATAATCTTATACGTTTCGATAAGATCCCCTCTCATCCTCCTAAATTCCAGTGTATACAAGCCTAGTCGCTCCAGTCTTTCAACATATGACAGTCCCGCCATTCCGGGAATTAACCTAGTAAACCTACGCTGCACGCCCTCAATAACAAGAATAGCAAGATGACACAAGCTCCAAATGACTGCAAGAAAACACTGGCAACTGACAAACGCACCAGGACTTGGAACGAGCAGTAGAGTCACGCAGCAAGTAAACAGGCCCTTCAGACCAACTGATCCATGCCCACCACAATGTGTATCTAAACTGGTCCAGCACCCCACCCGTATCGAACCGATTCAAGTATCTCAGCCATTTGAGCACCCTTGACTGCAACCTACAGCAACACATCTGGGCCACATCCTATGGTATCACACCTGACCAACATCCTCCATGGTGGCGCAGCGGTAGAGGTGCTGCCTTGCAGCGCCAGAGACCCGGGTTCGATCCTGGCTGCGGGTGCTGTCTGTATGGAGTTTGTATGTTCTCCCCTTGGGTTTTCAATATCTTCGGTTTCTTCCCACACTCCAAAGACGTACAGGTTTGTAGGTTAATTGGCTTGGGTTGGTATACTTGCTATAAATGTAAAATGTCCCATCAGTCCGAAGAAGGGTCTCGACCCGAAACGTCACCCATTCCTTCTCTCCTGAGATGCTGCCTGACCTGCTGAGTTACTCCAGCATTTTGTGAATAAATACCTTCGATTTATCATATCATATCATATCATATATATACAGCCGGAAACAGGCCTTTTCGGCCCTCCAAGTCCGTGCCGCCCAGTGATCCCCGTACATTAAAACTATCCTACACCCACTAGGGACAATTTTATTTTTTTTACATTTACCCAGCCAATTAACCTACATACCTGTACGTCTTTGGAGTGTGCCAGCATCTGCAGTTATTTTCTTACACTAGTGTGTGATGTGTTAATGTTAATCGTGGTGTGGACTCGGTGCACTGAAGAGCCCGATTCCTCACCATATCTCTAAACTAAACTCATCTAAACCACATCTGGGCACACCCTGCATGCCACATCTGAGCACAACCCGCATGCCACATCTGGGCACATCCTGCATGCCACATCTGGGCACATCCTGCATGCCACAACTGGGAACACCCTGCATGCCACATCTGGGCACATCCTGCATGCCACATCTGGGGACAACCTGCATGCCACATCTGGGCACATCCTGCATGCCACATCTGGGCACATCCTGCATGCCACATCTGGGCACATCCTGCATGCCACATCTGGGCACATACTGCATGTCACATCTGGGCACATCCTACATGCCACATCTGGGCACAACCTGCATGCCACATCTGGGCACATCCTGCATGCCACATCTGGGCACATACTGCATGCCACAACTGGGAACACCCTGCATGCCACATCTGGGCACATCCTGCATGCCACATCTGGGCACATCCTGCGTGCCACATCTGGGCATGTTTTGCACGCCACATCTGGGCATATTCTGCATGCCACATCTGTACACATCCTACATCACACATCTGGGCACAACCTGCATGCCACATCAGGGCACATCCTACAGCCCCACATCTGGACCACATCCTACAGCACATCCGGGCCACATCCTGTAGCACCACATCTGGACCATATCCTACAGCACCACATCTGGACCACATCTTAAAGTGCAACATCTGCCCCACGTCCTACAGCACATCCGGACCACATCTTGTTGCACCACATCTGAGTCACATCCTACAGCAGCACATCTGGGCTACAGCCTACAGTGCCACATCTGGCCCACATCCCACGGTACCACATCTGGGCAACATCCTACAGTGCCACATCTGACCCACATCCTACAGCACCACATCAGGGCACATCCTCTGTGCAACATCTCGCCTACATCCTTCAGCACCACATCTGGGCCACATCGTACAGCACCACATCTGGCCCATATCCTAGAGTGCCATATCTGGGCATCCTACAGCGCCACATCAGGGCACATCCTACGGTGCAACATCTGGCCGACATCCTTCAGCACTACATCTGGGCCACATCCTACAGCACATCTGGGTCACATCCTACGGCACCACATCTGGGCCACATCCTACGGCACTACATCTGGGCCACCTCCTGCAGCACCAGTTGGCGCCAAGTTGGTGAGGGGCAGGGGAAAGGAGGTACACCAGCCTTGCTGAGACCCCTTCATTCATGTCTATTTACTGTACATGGCACACAGGAGCAACATCACCTGCAATCTCCCAGCCTTCCTGGGGCCATCAGATGTTGCACAAAGAGTTGGAGACTTGAAGCATCTTCAGAACTGAGTTAACTTGTTCAAATCAGAAGTGTAGCCCAAGACCACCCTACTCCCAGCCACATCAAGATGTCACCACAAATCCTCCTCTTGGGGCACCAGATCCTGGAGGTAATATATTTCATAAAAAATAAAATATTAAATATTTAAACAATGATTGAATAATGTGATGCTGATAACTTATTTATGGAATTATATGTACATGATTTAGTGCTCAATCCAATAAGCTCCATCTACAAAGTGCTGTAAATACATTAAGAAAACAATTCAATGCATATCCATCAACACAACACACAAGTACCAAATGTAATGGTGGAGCCAACTCCTACACAATGCGAACAAGGCACATTTTGAATCAAAAATCTTTGGCTGCAGGAAAGATTGTTCATTAACAATTGAACAAAGGGGACCATGAAGGCATGAGGGAGGAGCTGGCCAAGGTAGACTGGAAAAGGATCCTAGCAGGAATGACGGTGGAACAGCAATGGCAGGAATTTCTGGGCATAATCCGGAAGACGCAGGATCATTTCATTCCAAAAAGGAAGAAGGATTCTAAGGGGAGTTAGAGGCAACCATGGCTGACAAGGGAAGTTAGGGATGGAATAAAACTAAAAGAAAAGATGTATAACACAGCAAAGAGTAGCTGGAAGCCAGAGGATTGGGAAACTTTCATAGGACAACAGAAGGTAACAAAACGGGCATGTTTCTATTATTAAGTCTGCAGAATAATGAAAAGTAAGATACCGCAATCCATGAAACTCGCGCTGGTCCAAAATTAGGTTCTAATACTCATAGAGTCATAGAGTAAAACAGCATGGAAACAGGCAATTCATCCCAACTTGCTCACAGCGGCCAACGTCCCAGCTACACTATTCCCACCTGCCTGCGTTTGGTCCATATTCCTCCAAATCTGTCCTATCCATGTACCTGTTTAACTGTTTGTTCTATGTTAGGATAGTCCCTGCCTCAACTACCTCCTCTGGCAGCTTGTTCCATACACCCCCCCCCCCCCCCCCTCATGTTACCCCTCAGATTCCTATTAAATCTTTTCCCTTTCACCTATGTGCTCTGGTCCTCGATTCACCTACTCTGGGCAAGAGACGCTGTGCATCTACCCGATCTATTCCTCTCATGATTTTATACACCTCTATAAGATCACCCCTCATGCTCCTGCGCTCCAAGGAATAGAGTCCCAGCCTGCCCAACCTCTCCCTGTATCTCAGACCCTCTAGTCCTGGCGACTTCCTCGTAAATCTTCTCTGTACCCTTTCCTGCTTGACAGCATCTTTCTTATAACACGGTGCCCAGAACTGAACACAATACTCAGTCTGAAGAAGGGTCTCGACCCGAAACGTCACCCATTCCTTCTCTCCCGAGATGCTGCCTGACCTGCTGAGTTACTCCAGCTTTTTGTGAATAAATCGATTTGTACCAGCATCTGCAGTTATTTTCTTATACTTCTCTTACAATACTCTAAATGCGGCCTCACCAACGTCTTATACAACTGCAACATGACCTCCCAACTTCTATACTCAACACTCTGACTGATGAAGCCAATACCAACTGTTCACTGGCTGAGAGGAACAATGAAGAACAGATTAAACCACGCTCTCAGCCAAACATTAAAACATGCAAGAAATGTTGCATGAAATTTTATTCTCTCACAATAAAGAGTTCTGCCAAACTGCAAGTTTCATTTTAAATGTTTGATAAATCACATTGTACCACAGATATTAGTTTAGAGATACAGCGCGGAAACAGGTCCTTCGGCCCACCGAGCCTGCACCGACTGGCGATCCCTTAACATTAACACTACCCTACACACACTAGGGACAATTTACACTTATACCCAGCCAATTAACCTACAAACCTGTACATCTTTGGAGTGTGGGAGGAAACCGAAGATCTCGGACAAAACCCACGCAGGTCACGGGGAGAACGTACAAACTCCGTACAGACGGCGCCCGTAGTCGGGATTGAACCCGGGTCTCTGACAATGTATGGCAGGAACCCTACCGCTACGCTACCATGCCGCCCGATCATAACATGGATCATACAAAGATTATCATTCTATGTCAAAATGGATCGGCTGTAATTTTTGCTCATCATTCCTCCTGTTGTCCTTTGTTGCTAATACCTGTTGTAGTTCAATAGCCAGCATGAGCTCCATCTACACATCCCCTGTTCACAACTTTCTCATCCCACGACATGCACTGTAACTCAGCACAAGGTCCAAAGGAGCTTTGTTGCTATTTGATCAAAACAAAAACTGAAGCCAAAACAAGTGAGGAGATGGTGAAACAATGACTAAAAACTTGACAGCAGAGCAAGTTCTAGAGAACACTCATGTAAGAAAAGATAGCTTGAGGGGGTAGAAGGGTTTGGGGAGGGATAATTTTCTTACTTTCCTGTTTCCTTGCATTGTTCCTTGTTATAAGCTGTGCATCTTCTGATTGAGACAAAAGATCTGAAACTGTAATGTTTCTTTCTATACCGATGTGACCAAGATGCTGAGCATTTTCTGTGCTCCCTCTTTAAACAGCCCATTTTTATTGCCGATTTCCTTTACGGTCACAGTGGCGCAGCGCTAGAGTTGCTGCCTTACAGCGAATGCAGCGCCGGAGACCCGGGTTCGATCCCGACTACGGGTGTTGTCTGTACGGAGTTTGTACGTTCTCCCTGTGACCTGCGTGGGTTTTGTCCAAGATCTTCGGTTTGCACCCACACTCCAAAGACGTGCACGTTTGTAGGTTAATTGACTGGGTAAATGTAAAAATTGTCCCCAGTGGGTGTAGGATAGTGTTAATGTGCGGGGATCGCTGGGCGGCGCGGACCCGGTGGGCTGAAGGGCCTGTTTCTGCGCTGTATCTCTAAACTAAACTAAATTCCAGCTGCAGGTGACAACACCCACTGCTTGAAAACAAATAATGTTTGTGACCTGATCGCTCATTATATAACTCTGCAGAACAACATTTCCGCTGCCTTGTTCTGTCTGCCAACAATATTTGAAACTTCCGAAGAGATGGGCCAGGCAAGATATCCTTAGAAAAACGATGCCATTTTTTTTGTCTCCTTTTGACATTTCAAACATATCATGCATCTAGAATGTGTGCATGCACATGCACAGATCATGTGTACAGATCATGGTGATTGCCTGTACATCCTGCATAGGTGTCCAACTGCACGCCTGTCCTGGGCTTCCTCCACTGTCAAAGGCCAAACGCAAATTGGAGGAACAGCATTTCACATTTCTCTTGGGCAGCTTACACCCCAGCGGTATAAATATTAACCTCCAACTTCAAGTAACCCTTGCTTTCCCTCTCTTCCCATCCCTCCCCTTCCCAGTTCTCCGACCAGTCTGACTGTTCCTGATTACATTTTATCTGCTTGCTTTGTTGTCACCTTCTCCTAGCTAACGATGATTTATTCTACATTTTCTTTGATCTCCACCCCCTTTGTCTCATTTTCACACTTTACCCTTCCTTATCTCTGTGTCTCCCTCTCCCTGACTCACAATCTGAAGAAGGGCCTCAATCTGAAGAAGGGCGTCGCCCATTCCTTCTATCCAGAGATGCTGCCTGACCCGCTGAGTTACTCCATCATTTTATGACTATCTTCGGTGTCCAACTGTTCAGGTAGGACGGTTGGGGCAGGAGATGGTGATGCAAAATATTAAAGAGAATCCAACAGGATAATGAGGAGAAACCAACTTGTACAGCTGCTGAGGCTGAGTAGACTTGATGGGCCGAATGGCCTAATTGTACTCCTATCATTTATGACCTATTTAAGTTTTAGTTAATTGTATATTTGCTTGTCTCTTCAACCAAACATGTCAAATCCCGTATACTTTACTTTAGAAATACAGCATGGAAACAGGCCCTTTGGCCCACCAAGTCTGTGCCAGCCAGTGATCGCCCTGTGCACTAGCACTGCCCTGCACACTAGGGACAATTTACAATTTAAAGAAGCCAATTAACCTACAAACCTGCACATTTTTGGTGTGGGAGAAAAGCAGAGCACCCGGGAAAAACCCACGCTGTCACAGGGAGAACGTACAAACTCTGTACAGACAGCACCCGGGCAGCACGGTGGCGCAGCGGTAGAGTTGCTGCCTTACAGCGAATGCAGCGCCGGAGACTCAGGTTCGATCCTGACTACGGGCGCCGTCTGTACGGAGTTTGTACGTTCTCCCCGTGACCTGCGTTGGTTTTCTCCGAGATCTTCGGTTTCCTCCCACACTCCAAAGACGTGCAGGTACGTAGGTTAATTGGCTTGGTAAATGGGTTTTTTTAAATGTCCCTAGTGGGTATAGGATAGTGTTAATGTGCGGGGATCGCTGGGCGGCGCAGACCCGGTGGGCCGAAGGGCCTGTTTCTGCGCTGTATCTCTAAATCTAAAAAAATCACCCACAGTCAGGATCGAACCCATGTCTCTGGCGCTGCAAGGCAGCAATGAATGAATGAATGAATGAATGAATACGTTTATTGGCCAAGTATGTGAATATACAAGGAATGTGCCTTGGTGCTCCGCTCACAAATGACAACACAAACATACAGTTAACAATTAAGAATAAAGCATAACCACATCAAAACAATAAGGATACAACATTACGGTCTAAACATGTGGGTGAAAATAAACCAGAGCAAAAAAGAGACTACAGACGCTGGTTATTGAGTCGAGTCTGCCGTAATTCTACCGTTGTACCACTGCACCACCCCCGGTATACAGGGGACTCTATAATGATGGATCCCAAATGAGTGCACTCCTTCCAGACCCAAGACTGACACCACATTTGCATCACACGAGGTGAATAGACAGGGTGATCACACAGGCTCTTTTACCCAAACTAGGGCAATCAGGAACCAGACGCAAAGGTGAGAGGGAAAGATTTGATAGTAACTTGAGGGGCAACTTTTTCACTCAGAGAGGGAATTATGGTGTATTATGGAACAAACTGCCAGAGGAGGTAGTTGAGGTAGGTACTGTAACGACATTTAAAAGAAGCTTGGACAGGTACATGGATAGGAAAGGCTTAGAGGGATATAGGCCAAGCATGGGCAAACATCTTGGTCAGCATGGTTGAGTTGGGCTGAGGAGCCT
This sequence comes from Rhinoraja longicauda, assembly GCF_053455715.1. NCBI lineage: Eukaryota > Metazoa > Chordata > Chondrichthyes > Rajiformes > Arhynchobatidae > Rhinoraja > Rhinoraja longicauda. Next base: position 59,482,638 of record NC_135963.1, on the reverse strand, counting down.
GTTTCCAATGCTATATGACTCCATGACTCTAAAATGGCGTTTCACAGAGTGCTGGAGTAACTCAGCGGGTCAGGCAACATCTGTGGAGAGCATGGATAGGTGACGTTTCACAGAGTGCTGGAGTAACTCAGCGGGTCAGGCAGCATCTCTGGAGAACATGGATAGGTGACGTTTCACAGAGTGCTGCAGTAACTCAGCGGGTCAGGCAGCATCTCTGGAGAACATGGATAGGTGACATTTCACAGAGTGCTGGAGTAACTCAGCGGGTCAGGCAGCATCTCTGGAGAACATGGATAGTTGATGTTTTGGATGGGGATCCCAACCCAAAATGTCACCCATTCATGTTCTCCAGCATTATTGCCTGACCCGTTTAGTTACTCCAGCACCTTGCGTCTTTATTTGTAAACCAGCATCTTCAGTTCCTTGTGTCTGCAGGTGACCTTATCATGCAGTTAATAAAAGAAGAAATGGAAATTTCTAACATTTCTCTAAAGATCAAACATTACAGCTGATATATTTTATTTTAAATTAATAAAGGAATGTTGCTGGAGCACACTGGGATTGACATTGTTTGCTGTTTGAACAAAAACACTACATTAGCTCATATTTAGGACATATCCATCTACCAATTACCTATTTACTTTTCCCACTCAGCTGTTCAGAGGTGGGCAGAAACCCTTCTGTATTTTCATTACAAAGAATCACTACTTGCCTGCACAAAGATGAGAACCAACAATCCACACTCCGTTCTGACCAGCGGTTTCTCTCTCCACAGAAACTGCCTGGCCTTTAGTTAAGTTTTAGATATACAGTGCGGAAACAGGCCCTTCGGCCCTCCGAGTCCGTGCCGACCAGCGATCCCTACACACTTGCACTATCCCACACACACACACACACACACACACACACACACACGAGGGACAATGTCTGTACATTTATACCAAGCCAATTAACCAACAATCATGTACATCTTTGGAGTGTGGGAAGAAACCGGACACCCTGAGAAAACCCAAGCACGTTCTCCCAGCGACTTGTGTGGGTTTTCTCGAAAAATATCGGTTTCCTCCCACACTCCAAAGATTTACAAGTTTGTTGGTTAATTGGCTTGGTGTATGTGTAAATTGTCCCTAGTGGGTGTAGGATAGTGTTAATGTGCGGGGATCGCTGGTCGCTGCAGTCTCAGTGAGCCAAAGGGCCTGTTTCCGCGCTGTATCTCTAAACTAAAACGCTACCAACTGGTGATCAGGCCTGCACCCACTGTGGAAACTGCTTGATCTTCATTTCTTCGGAAGGAAGGCAACAGTGATTAAATGACACAAGGGGTGACGGTGCAAGGCAAAAGGCAACGGTAATGAGACAAGAAAAGAAACAAAATATGGGTTGAGAGGAGTCGTAAATTACAACAGCAGACTCATTACCGGCAGCTGTTGCCCGAAACACAGGAGTGCCGGTTACGATCAGAAACTGTTGAACTCAATGTGATGTGCGGGTTGTAAAATTCCTAATGGAAAGATGAAGTGCTGCTCCTCCAGCTTCATTAGAGAAGTGCAGGAGGAAGAGGACTGAAGGGCCAGGCAGTGAGCGGGTTGGAGAATTAACGTGACAAACACAATCGCCCCTTCCGTCAGTTCATCCCCCCTGACTTCCTTCATTTAAGATAAGCATCAGACCATTTTTATAGCAGCAGAGAATGCCCAAGAAGGTTTATGTCCATCCTTCGTCTTTGATCTTTCCTTCTATCGCTTTGTTCCCCAAACCTCTGAATTGCACTCCTTGCTTTATCTGCTTCTAATTAAAAGCCTTTTTAATGGCTGCGATATAAACCAGTGTCCACAGTTCCTTCCTAAACATCAGCCCTGTTCTTTCCACGCACACCCACTCCGGTCCAGATGCTGTCTGACCTGCGGAGAATTGACTGCATTTTGTGCCTGTATTTTAGATTTCCACCATCTGTTGGTCCATGCAGACATGTTCACACGACCACAGAGTTGGTCCATGCAGACATGTTCACATGACCACAGAGTTGATCCATGTAGACATGTTCACACGACCACAGAGTTGGTCCATGCAGACATGTTCACATGACCACAGAGTTGGTCCATGTAGACATGTTCACACGACCACATCCATGTAGACATGTTCACACGACCACAGAGTTGGTCCATGCAGACATGTTCACACGACCACAGAGTTGGTCCATGCAGACATGTTCACATGACCACAGAGTTGGTCCATGCAGACATGTTCACACGACCACAGAGTTGGTCCATGCAGACATGTTCACACGACCACAGAGTTGGTCCATGCAGACATGTTCACATGACCACAGAGTTGGTCCATGCAGACATGTTCACATGACCACTGCAATGCCATGACAATTGCAGGGCTGGTTCCAGGCTGATTCGGGAGCGGGAATGCCCACACACTTCCTGCACCTAGCCGAGTACGGTTAATAAAACCTCTGCCGTTCAAGCAGCATTGGTAGGTATAATTACACAAAATGCTGGAGTAACTTGGTAGCATAGCAGCAGAGCTACTGCCTTACAGCACCAGAGACCCGGGTTCGATCCTGACCACGGGTGCTGTCTGTACGGAGTTTGTACGTTCTCCCCGTGACCACGTGGGTTTTCTCCGGGTGCTCCGGTTTCCACCCACGCTCCAAAAACGTGCAGGTTTGTTGGTTAATTGGCTTGGGTAAAATTGTAAATTGTCCCTAGTGGGTGTAGGATAGTGTTAATGTGCAGGGATCGCTGGTCTGCGCGGACCCGGTGAGCCGAAGGGCCTGCTTCTGTGCTGTATCCCCAAACTAAACTAAAACTCAACTAAACTCGGCGGGACTGGCTGCATCTCTGGAGAGATGGGATGGGTGACATTTTGGGTCGAGACCCTTCTTCAGACTGAGAATCAGGGGAGGGAGACGAGAGATATGGAAGGGTAAAGTGTGAAAACGACAGATCAAAGCAGGTGATGTTCAAGGAAATGTAAAAAGGTTCATTGTTAGCCAAGGGGACTATAAGGCATACAATCAGTACAATTAATCAGGAGGGCAGTGAAATTAGTCAGAACTAGGTTGGGGGAGGGACGGAGAGAGAGGGGGAAAGCAAGGGTTATTTGAAGTTAGAGAAGTCACAATTCGTACCGCTGGGCTGTAAGCTGCCCAAGTGAAATATGAGGTGCTGTTCCTCCAATATGTGTTGGGCCTCACTCTGACAAGTGAGGAGGCCCAGGACAGAAAGGTCAGTGTGGGAATGGGAGGGGAGTCAGTGTTTGGCAACCAGGAGATCGTGAAAGACAAACAGTTACCAGCTCTGAGACGCTGTCAGAACTAGGAGAGTCGGTGTTGAGTTGCAGATGATGGATGGGGAGGGAAGGGTGGAATAAAGGGAGCACTTGACAGAATGAGACCAACTGGGTTGATGCAGCAGGTAGAAAATCAACTCAACACTTCTACAACGGCAGAGGATGCCAATAGAGGGTTTTGTATCAGTCACTGGTGGATAAGATTCCACAGGATGAGACCAACTGGGTTAATGGATGTGGAGAGGATGTTTCCACTAGTGGGAGAGTCCAGGACTGGAGGTCATAGCCTCAGAATTAAAGGACATTCTTTTGGGAAGGAGATGAGGAGGAATTTCTTTTGTCAGATGGTTGTAAATCTGTGGAATTTTTTGGCCCAGAAGGATGTGGAAGCCAAGTCAGTGGATATATTTAGGCAGAGATAGCTAGATTCTTGATTAGTACGGGAGTCATGGGTTATGGGGAGAAGGCAGGAGAATGGGATTAGGAGGGAGAGATAGATCAGCCATGATTTAATTGCGGGGTAGACGTGATGGGCCGAATGCCTAATTCTACTACTATCTCTTCTGATCTTATGATAAGATAAAGGAAAATTCCAAAGCATTTTGTGAGCATATTAAAGGGCTAGAGGTAACCAGGAAAAAATGTTCCCGCAAGGAACCAAAATGGAGCCAAAGGAGGCAAGCTCCATCTTCAATCATTATTCTCCGGATTTACAAAAGAGAAATTGGAAAATTCAAAGGGGGATAGTAAAATTCTAATTACCATTAAAAGGAGGTGTCAAATGTCTAATAGACCTTAAAGATGGTTATATCCCCAGATTCTGATGTGATATGTTCCATTCTACTGATGGAGGCAAGAGTGGAGATTGATAGAGAACTAGCAGAGTTTGAAGCCTTAGATGGGCACAGGTGAGACACCAGGTGTCTAGAGGGCAGTAAATGAGGCACATTATTCAAGAAGGACAGCAAGAAAAAGCCAGGGAATTGCAGACCTCTAAGTCTGCCATCAATGGGAGGAACGTCAATGGGGAAAAACTCTGAGCGGTTTTCACATGGGCTATTCAACTTGACCAATTTGCTTGAATTTTTCAAAGTAGTAAATGGATTGATGAGGCCACTGCAATTCATGTGATCAACATAACTTTTTAAAAACAAAGTCCCACACGGGAAACTATACTAAAAGATTAGAGCCCAAGGAATTCAAGGAGAGATGGCACATTGAACCAGACATGGCTTGGTCAGAGAAGGAGTGGAGCTGGGGGATTGGGACTGGGACCAGTAGGGTTAGGACTGGGACCAGTGGGATTGGGACTGGGATCCGTGGGAGTGGAGCTGGGACCAGTGAGAGTGGGACTGGGATCAGTGGGATTGGGACTGGGATCAATGGGGTTGGAGCTGGGACCTGTGGGAGTGGAGCTGGGACCAGTGGGAGTGAGACTGGGACTGGGACCAGTGGGAGTGGGACTGGGACCAGTGGGAGTGGGACTGGGACAGAGGGATTATAGCTGGGATCAATGGGGTTGGAGCTGGGACCAGTGGGAGTGGGGCTGGGATCAGTGGGAGTGGGAGTGGGACTGGGATCAGTGGGAGTGGAGCTGGAACCAGTGGGAGTGAAGCTGAGACCAGTGGCATTGTAGCTGGGACCAGTAGGATTAAGGCTGGGACCAATATGTTTGTTATATACTACTAGGATTAGGTCTGGCCCTGCGAAGAATGACTGATCCCACTTATCAGTTTATTCACAAAATGCTGGAGTAACTCAGCAGGTCAGGCAGCATCTCGGGAGAGAAGGAATGGGCGACCTTTTTCGGGTTGAGACCCTTCTTCAGACTGATGTCAGGGGGGCGGGACAAAGGAAGGATATAGGTGGAGACAGGAAGATAGAGGGAGAACTGGGAAGGTGTAGGGGAAGAGAGGGACAAAGGAATAAACATCGACTTCTCCAACTTTAGATAGTTCCTCTGTCCCTCTCTTCCCCTCCCCCTTCCCAGATCTCCCTCTATCTTCCTGTCTCCACCTATATCCTTCCTTTGTCCCGCCCCCCTGACATCAGTCTGAAGAAGGGTCTCGACCCGAAACGTCACCCATTCCTTCTCTCCCGAGATGCTGCCTGACCTGCTGAGTTACTCCAGCATTTTGTGAATAAATACCTTCGATTTGTACCAGCATCTGCAGTTATTTTCTTATACCACCTATCAGTTTCAAACATATTGCCGTGTGGAGTTTGACAAAAAATGAAATCTCTTACCTTGCCGGAGATGCGATTGTTTTCCAGATCGTATCTCCGGTTGCTCTGCGGCCTAACATCGTGGAGCTGGTGGCCTTGCTCGAGACTGACTTTGAGCCCCATCTGTGGACTTACCATCAGAGCCTGCGATCGCTTGCCTGGGATCGACGCTCCAACCGCGGCCTGCAGATTTCACCATCGAGGAGCTAACAGTCTCGGGTAGAGACTGATGTCGGGAAGCTCCAAAGTCGCAGGAGCTTTAACTAGCCCCGACCCGAGGTCCGATCGCCCCGCACGGGATCCCCGTAGCGGGAGCTTGATCGCGGAGGGCCTGACCGCCGACTATGGGAGCTAAGATCGTCCCATCAACGGAAGGCCCCCGACCGCGGGAGAACAAAGAAGGGATGAGATTGCACTTTGTTTTTCGCCTTCCATCACAGTGAGGAATGTGGAGGAGTCACTGTGGTGGATGTTTATGTTAAAATGTATTTGGAGTGTCTTGTTGCTTTTTATTGGTATGACTGTATGGCAATTAATCCCGGGAGAGAGCAATCAATTCTCATGAGGAACTCATCTTCCTTATGAACATCTGCCAGAGTTTATTGGCACAGAGCATCACACCACAGTTGCAGACATCCCCTGGTAAACCTTCAACTCAGTGCCTTCAAAATCCACCCACGCCAGAGACATGGTTACCAGTGTGTTTAGTTTCCTGAAGACTCACCAATTTTCAAGAGTCAAGAGTGTTTTATTGTCATATGTCCCAGATAGAACAATGAAATTCTTACCTCCAGCACATCTGAGAGGAAAAGGCAAACTCAGATCTGAAATTCCTCACCTTACCAATGCTTTAACGTTCAGAGTCAGCCTAGAGACACACACATTGTGTGCATGCACAGGGAGTCCCACTGCCTCTTCATCAGATGGCAGATTAAGAAAACTATCTCAATCATATCAACCTCCGTCAAGAAAACCACTTTGTGGGAAGATCTGCATTTTGTCTACATTTCCACAGCGCTCTATTCCACTGCAGTGCAACGCTAACAAGAAGTGCTCCAATCTACATCCACACAGTGGCACAACTGATAATAGAGGAACAAGTGAAAAGCCATGCTGGAATGGTAGGTTGTGGGGTGAAATCCATATCTACTCCCATTCTATCTTCATTGACTTGTATTTTAAGCTTGTCTTCCCCGAACTGTCTGCAAACATGAACCTAGCTGTCCGTCCAGTTACGTGATTGTTTCCCCTGTGTACCTGGATATTTTCAAGTTTTGTTCTGTCTCAGCCTTCGCCATTTCAATCAAACAGGCCTGGATGCTCACCCGTTTCCTTAGATATTCTCTCAAAGTTAGTCCGTTCATTCAAGAGTCAGCTCAATAGAGTTATGCCAGAAGGAAGCTGTACTTGACACTCATGAAGAATCGTTTTTTACTGGCCGTGTGAGAATAGCCTTCAATGACAAATTAAGCAATAACGCCTACATGCTGCGCTGGGAAATTGAGGATAAGCCGGACAATTGAAGGATGAGGCTGCAAACCTTGTCCTTCGATTGCCTGGTTTATGCTCAGTTCCTCGCTTCTGCCGGGGTACAAATACGTTCTCGTTACATGGCCCACAGTCTCAATATACTGAAGGCACACTTGAGCAAACTGGACAATTATCTCGTGGCACCATTTTCATCATAGGTCATCATCTATCCAGTCCGAAACCCTGGTTTCAAACCCATTGGAATATGAAATTGTCTTCAGGTATAATTAAAAATATAGTCTTCCAACTTGATCTTACATTGCAAATTTACTCGCCCACTGCTGATTGATATGTTCTATATATACAGCCAGAGCAATTAGTAGAGTTTTAAGTGGAAACTAAATTAAATATGGAACAAATTCTATTCTAATGCATTAGAAAAACCATTAGCAATCAAATACATCAGCTCTTTTTCAGAAAATTGATCTGAAGATTGTTAAAAGAGATACATGGAAAATAGCAAAACCCCAGGAGAATTTAAGTGATATTGTTACATACTTAATATTTTCCATAGTATTGTACTATGCAAGGTCTTGCACCTTGGCACTTAAGTGCCAGTCCATAACTCCAGTAATAGTTCTAAACATTAAACTGCATCACTCTGTAAACTTCAGGTGGCTGCAAAATAAAAAGGACTTTGAAGAATTGGTAAGTGACGATGAGAAATGTATCCGTTTCCATGTGGTTGTCAGTGTTTAATGGTAAACCAGGATGCATATGGGGCAGTCCAAGCATGAAGGGCAGTAGGACACTCAAGCAGAGAGCTGCACTGTCCCTCTGCGAGATCAGATGCCTGTCACTTCTCTCATCCCGCTGTCAGCCTTGAGACACTATAACTTGCCTTACCTCTGTGTTATACACTCCATATATCAGGAAGATGAAGAGACCCTATAAAGACAAAAGGAGGGGAAAAAGCTGTTAACTGTAATCATTTTTTTCACTTGCAATTTTGAAACAAAGTTTCCCCGAGAACAAACACAAAGAGGTTCTTGTAGCAGACAAGGTCAATTTTTATTTTTCAATTTCATGAACTGTAGCTCAAGTATCCACCACAGAGGAACGCAGCTTTTTTTACAAATCTTTGTTATCCAACTGAATAGTAAATCAAGGTTATCGGGACAACCGGGGGCCTTGAAAAGGAACAGCCCCCCCTTGAAACCACCTCCACAATTATTGCAATCACTTGTGATGCAGAACCTCATCAATATGCACAAAGGGGCTGTAATATTTCACACTTTGCACCTCTGCCATGCTAAACAGGCAGCACAAATTGACCCGAGCCTGCGTCCACTATAGATTGCACATGAGATCGAGGGTGGTCAAGTACCGGATGTTATAGATCATAAGTTCATAAGTGACAGGAATAGAATTAGGCCATTCTGCCCACCAAGTCCACTCCGCCATTCAATCATGGCTGATCTATCTCTCCCTCCTAACCCCATTCTCCTGCCTTCTCCCCATAACCTCTGACACCCGTACTATTCAAGAATCTATCTCTGCCTTAAAAAATATTCACTGACTTGGCCTCCACTCTCTTATGCGGCCATGAGTTCCACAGATTCACCACCCTGACTAAAGAAATTTCTCCTCATCTCCTTCCTAAAAGAACATCCTTTAATTCTGAGGCTGTGATCTCTAGTCCTAGACTCTCCCACTAGTGGAAACATCCTCTCCACATCCACTCTATCCAGGCCGCTCACTATTCTGTACGTTTCAATGAGGTCCCCCCTCATTCTTCTAAACTCCAGCGAGTACAGGCCCAGTGCCGACAGACGCTCCAGATCTGATAAGTATGTTCCGTACACCAGGGGTTGGATCTCATTCATGTACTTTTTAACCAGTTAACATTTTGACAATTAGAAAGCTAACCAGCTAAGAAAATGTTGACTCAAGATTTAACTGCTAGATATCTGGACAGTGATGGGATGGCAGGTTCTGAGGACAAGGAGAGAAAGTGGACATGACACCGTGATCCAGGGGCGAGACTCAAAAGTGAGTGGTTTTGCAGATAGTGAAGATGGTTGTGAACGATTGCAGCAAGATCTGGATCGATTGGCCAGGTGGGTGGAGGAATGGTTGATGGAATTTAATACAACAACCAGCAGGCTCTTGAACACAACAAAACATTAACTAAACTATGAACTAAGAATTGTTTTGGTTGCAATACGGACTTCCGGCTTTTTGCATAGATATTATTTTTTTTAATTAATCATTTTTTAAATATTATGTTATCTGTAAATTCAGTGTTTACAGGCCCGTTATGGTGCTGCAGGTGAGAATGTCAGTGGTCCACTGTTGGTACAAATGACAATTAAACACTCTCGGCTCGTCGGTTATCCACCACTTCAGCAATATATAGACTGTTTTAGTTTTAGTTTTAGAGATACTATGGGGTAACAGGCCCTTCGGCACACCCAGTCCACACCGATCAGCGATCCTCGTACACTAATAATATCCAACACACACTAGGAACAATTTCCATTTACACCACGCTAATTAACCTACAAATCTGTACATCTTTGGAGTGTGGGAAGAAACTGAAGATCTCAGAGAAAACCCACGCGGTCACGGGGAGAACGTACAAACTCCGTACAGACGGCGACCGTAGTCAGGATCGAACCCGGGCCTCTGGCGCTGTAAGGCAGTAGCTCTACCGCTGCACCACCTAATGTCAGTCATTTACTACAAAGTTTAAAGCTTTATTTTAAACAAATAATATTTACTGCAAAAGACACAAAAGGGTGACACATTAACATTGTGGATACTATTCATGCAATGCCACAATATCATAAATATTTTAAATCTTTCATTTCCCTTGGGAGTTGCATTATTACTACTAATGTTGACAAGAATAAGAGTTTAAATAGTGTCTCTTCAAATGGTGGAAGAATAATTCTATAACCAAGAAATGTAATAACACACTATCAGTATGACCCATGTTAAGGATTGGAATAACTAAATACAAACACAAAAATTGGTAAAGTGCTCAAATATTTTTGACCCAAATGCAGGAGCCAGTCCCATCATGTAATAAATATTTATCTCCAGAATGATACAACTTATAGCACAAATTTCCTTGATGAGTCAATGCTGTTGTTTGATCAGTGACTGAGTCCTTAGTTTTATGAACATTCACTGGCAAACGGTCACTAATTGAAGATAGACACAAAAAGCTGGAGTAACTCAGCGACAGGCAGCGTCTATAGTTAGAAGGAATGGGTGATGTTTCGGGTCGAGACCCTTCTTCATTAATTGTAGGTTATTAATCTAATGCACCAAGATTTTATTTTCTTCTTTGCAGGGTTCGAACATACATCCAATACACGACACAGACACAGTACGTCATGAACACCAACAAGTCACTGGCACATCATGGACCAGAACTCTGCAAGCCTCAAACGAGGGTCACCGATACACTTGCAGCCTTCTTGCTTTGCTGTCTCATGTTCAGCAACCATTTTGCAAGCCAGCACTCAGAGTCCACTGTCATTAAAGTCCTATTGCACTGCATCACGGATACAACATGCTCTTTCACCATTTTTATATTGGTCACATACACGGCAACCATGGCTGAGATATGTAGAAAGGAACTGCAGATGCTGGTTTCAACTGAAGATAGACACAAAAAACTGGAGTAATTCAGCAGGTCAGACAGCATGTCTGGAGAAAAGGAATAGGTGACATTTCGGGTCGCAACTCGAAACGTCACCTTTTCCTTTTCTCCAGAGATGCTGTCTCACCCGCTGAGTTACTCCAGCTTTTTGACTCTATCCACAACTGAGATCATTCAATTCAGTTTCAGTTTAGTTTATTGTCACGTGTACCGAGGTACAGTGAAAAGCTTTTGTTGCATGCTAATCAGTCAGCAGAAAGCCAACACATGATTACAATCGATCCATTTACAGTGCATAGATACATGATAAGGGAAAGATAAGTGTAGTGCAGGGTAAAGCCAGCTAAGTCCGATCAAGGATAGTCCGAGGGTCATCAAAGAGGTAGAAAGGTAGGTCGATAGTAAAGGTAGATAGAAATACACTTAATCACATGGATGGGAAAGGGTTAAGAGGACTCTGGGCCAAATGCAGGCAAATGGGACTGGCCCAGTATGCCAACTGGGTCGGCCTGGCCAAGGTAGGCAGAGACCTCTTTCTGTTTGTACAGCTCCACCACTCTCTCTATCTCTCCTCCGGTTGGCTGAAATGTTCACAGTGAAGGGGCAGTGTTGGACCTCCTGTTAGGAAATGAGATGGGTCAGGTGACGGAGGTATGTGTTGAGGAGCACTTTGGGTCTAGTGATCATAATGCCATTAGTTTCAATATCATTATGGAGAAGGTCAAATCTGGACCAAGGGTTGAGATTTTGGATTGGAGAAAGGCTAATTTTGAGGAGATGAGAAAGGATTTAAAAGGAGTGAAATGGAAATTGTTGTTTTATGAAAAGGATATAATAGAGAAATGGAGGATATTTAAAGGTGAAATTTTGAGAGTACAGAGTCTTTATGTCCCTGTTCGGTGGAAAGGAAAGAATAATAATTTGAAAGAGCCGTGGTTTTCCAGGGAAATTGGACACTTGGTTCGGAAAAAGAGGGAGATATACAATAAATATAAGCGGCAGGGAGTAAATGAGGTTCTTGAGGAATATAAAGAATGTAAAAGGAATCTTAAAAAGGAAATTAGAAAAGCGAAAAAAAGATATGAGGCTGCTTTGGCAAGTAATGTAAAAGTAAACCCCAAGGGGTTCTACAGATATGTCAATAGCAAAAGGATAGTGAGGGATAAAATTGGTCCATTAGAGAGTCAGAGTGGACAGCTATGTGCTGAGCCAGAAGAAATGGGGGAGATATTAAACAATTTCTTTTCTTCGGTATTTACCGAGGAGAAGGATATTGAATTATGTGAGGTAAGCGAAACAAGTAGAGTAGTGATGGAAATTAGGAGGATTAAAGAAGAGGAGGTACGGACACTTTTGAAGAATATAAAAGTGGATAAGTCTCCAGGTCCTGATAGGATATTCCCTAGGACATTGAGGGAAGTTAGTGCAGAAATAGCAGGGGCTATGACGGAAATATTTCAAACGTCATTAGAAACAGGGATGGTGCCGGAAGATTGGCGCATTGCGCATGTTGTGCCTTTGTTTAAAAAAGGTTCTAAAAGTAAACCTAGCAATTATAGACCTATTAGTTTGACGTCTGTGGTGGGAAAATTAATGGAAAAGATACTTAGGGACAATATATATAATTATTTGGATAATCAAGGCCTGATTAGAAACAGTCAACATGGATTTGTGCCTGGAAGGTCATGTTTGACTAATCTTCTTGAATTTTTTGAAGAGGTTACCAGGGAAATTGATAAGGGCAAGGCTGTGGATGTTGTCTATATGGACTTCAGTAAGGCATTTGACAAGGTTCCACATGGAAGGTTGATTAAGAAGGTTAAATCGTTGGGTATTAATAGTGAGGTTGCAAGATGGATTCAACAATGGCTGAATGGGAGATACCAGAGGGTAACGGTTGACAATTGTATGTCAGGTTGGAGGCCAGTGTCTAGTGGAGTGCCCCAAGGATTTGTGTTGGGTCCACTGTTGTTTGTCATTTACATTAATGATCTGGATGATGGTGTGGCAAATTGGATTAGTAAATATGCAGATGATACTAAGATAGGTGGAGTAGTTGATAGTGAGGTAGATTTTCAAAGTCTACAGAGAGACTTGGGCCTTTTGGAAGGGTGGGCTGAAAGATGGCAGATGGAGTTTAATGCTGATAAGTGTGAGGTGCTGCATTTTGGTAGGGCAAATCAAAATAGGACGTACAGGGTAAATGGTAGGGAATTGAGGAATGCAGTGGAACAGAGGGATCTGGGAATAACTGTGCTTTGTTCCCTGAAGGTGGAATCTCATGTGGATAGGGTGGTGAAGAAGGTGTTTGGTATGCTTGCCTTTATAAATCAGAGCATCGAGTATAGAAGTTGGGATGTAATGTTGAAATTGTACAGGGCATTGGTGAGGCCGAATCTGGAGTATGGTGTGCAGTTCTGGTCGCCAAATTATAGGAAGGATGTCGACAAAATGGAGAGGGTACAGAGGAGATTTACTAGAATGTTGCCTGGGTTTCAGCACTTAGGCTACAGAGAGAGGTTGAACAGGTTGGGTCTTTATTCTTTGGAGCGTAGAAGGTTGAGGGGGGACTTGATAGAGGTTTTTTAAATTTTGAGAGGGACGGACAGAGTTGACGTGGGTAGGCTTTTCCCTTTGAGAGTGGGGAAGATTCCAACAAGGGGACATAGCTTCAGAATTGAGGGACAAAGGTTTAGGGGTAACATGAGGGGGAACTTCTTTACTCAGAGGGTTGTGGCTGTATGGAATGGGCTTCCGGAGGAAGTGGTGGAGGCTGGCTCGATTTTATTATTTAAGAGTAAATTGGATAGGTATATGGATAGGAGGGGATTGGAGGGTTATGGTCTGAGTGCAGGTAGATGAGACTAGGTCAGGGAGAATGGTCGGCGTGGACTGGTAGGGCCGGACAGGCCTGTTTCCATGCTGTAGTTGTTATATGTTATATGTTATGTTATATGAGCCCTCATTAAAGGCATAAACACGACTCACCTGACACGAGGCTGGCCTGGTATTTAAAAAGGTGCAGGGGCGGGTGACAATTTAATTTAGCCTTCTCGTCGGATAAATATCAGCTATTTGCAAGATACGTTTGTACATAACCTTTAAGATCTTTTACAGTTGGCAAATATTGTCACGGTCTGAAACGCCACAAAATTCATAGTTTATGAAACAGAAAAAAACAGTCTCAAACTGGGCTACAATCTTTCACCATTAGCAAAAAGAATCCGATGATAATCCGGAAGAATATATTCATGTGAACAAAGGCTAAATATCAGGTGAAATCTGTTAGGTTTAGTTCAGAGATACAGCATGGAAACAGGCTGAGTTCACTGAGTCCACGCAGATCAACGATCGCCCATACACCAGTTCTATCCTACGTGCTAGGAGCACTTTACACAGGCAGATTAACCTAGTCTTTGGGATGCGGGGGTAAAATGGAGCACCGTGAGTAAACCCACGCACGGAGAGAACGTGCAAACTCCACGCAGATCACACGCGGGATTGGGATAAAACCCAGAACTCTGGCGCTGTGAGGCAGCAACTCTACCGCTGCGCCACCGTGCTGCCCTGTCATGGCTTGCCCTGTCCTTTAAGAAGGTGCTTTCTTTTACAGGTTAGACAATATAGTATTGTCTGAAGTTAAATGCACCACTATCAATCACAACATTACATTTAGACAAATGCCTCTCATCAATTGTACTATGTGAACATGTATTTTCCAGGAATGACCACTTAATTTAATATTAATAAATGTGGTACAATCAGTTTGGTTCTCCGGGAGTTAAAATTATTGTTCTTCCGATTGGAACATGACCATTTAGAATTTAGATGACACTGAAAATCTAGATTAGTCATCAATAGAACCAAGAACTTAGCCGGGTCTGGCAGCGTCTCTGGAGAAAAGGAACAGGTGACATTTCGGGTCTAAACCAGCATCTGCAGTTCCTTCCTACACAAGACCTTAGCAGTATGAGTTTCATTATATTTGGTAGAAACATACTGAATTATTTCAGAACAGCGGAGAATACAAAGCAACAGGTTCCAGAATCTCACGCTATATCCAAACCAGGTGTCTCACTTTGGCCTAACTAATCTGAAGAAGGGTCTCGACCTGAAGCATCACCCATTCCCCCTCTCCAGAGATGCTGCCCGCCCACTGAGTTAATCCAGATTTTTGTGTTTCGCTTTGGATACAGTCCATTTCATTATCTGATCTGGATTATTTTCATTTACTGAGCATTACTTCTTGTTTATTCACAAAATGCTGGAGTAACTCAGCAGGTCAGGCAGCATCTCGGGAGAGAAGGAATGGGTGACGTTTTGGGTCGAGACCCTTCTTCAGTCTGAAGATGGGAATCGACCCGAAACATCACCCATTCCTTCTCTCCTGAGATGCTGCCTGATCTGCTGAGTTACTCCAGCATTTTGTGACTAAATACCTTCGATTTGTACCAGCATCTGCAGTTATTTTCTTATATTACTTCTTGTTACTACTTGAAAGAACTAAAGGCATATTTAACCCCTTAGATTAAAGATATATTTAACTCCTTAGTTAAAAGGATATTAACCACTTAGCTTAAAAGGATATTAACCCTTTAGGTTAAAGGGATATTAACCCCTTAGATTAAAGGGATATTAACCTAAGGTAAAGGTACATGAACCCTGTAAACTTGGCTTCAAATAACGTTTCCCTTGGTCAGCTTCACCAAAACAGTTTCACTGCTGATGTGGGAGTCTTCTGCACAAACGTTAGTTGGATTAAATACACTACAATGGCAACAGTACTTCAGAACTATATCATTGACTGCAAAATGCTTTGGGACCCCCGAAAGTAATTATAGGTGTTGCTGGGATTCACTGCCAGGCGTGGAGCTTAAAGATCTTCACCAGACTCCATGAAACTTCCTTGCCTCATTGCAACATGTTGTCCCAGTAAACTGCAGGAAAATGCAGTGAATCGCAGCCCAGACCATCACACAAACCAACCTCCCTTCCATTGACTCCATTTATACCTCACGCTGCCTCGGCAAGGCCAGTAGCATAATCAAAGATGAGCTGCACCCTGACCATGCACCTCCAGATTCAGGGACAGTTTCTTCCCAGCTGTTATCGGGCAACTGAACCACTGATCTTTACTAATCTTTTTCTCTTAACATACCTAAAGAAGCTTTACCTGTCCTTCTTTATACTCCTGGCCAGCTTCCCCTCGTACTTCATCTTTTCAGTCCTTATTGCCCTTTTTGTTACCTTCTGTTGTCCTTTGAAAGTTACCCAATCCTCTGGCTTCCCGCTACTCTTTGCTATGTTATACATCTTTTCTTTTAGATTTATTTAGAAGGATGAGAGGGGATCTTATTGAAACATATAAGATTGTTAAGGGATTGGACACATTAGTGGCAGGAAACATGTTCCCAATAACAGGTATAACAGAGCTTTATTTGTCGTTCGGTACCGAAGTACCGAACGAAACTACATAGCAGTCATAGAAAAAAAAAAAAAGAACACAAGACACATAACCCCAACACAAACGTCCATCACAGTGACTCCAAACACCCCCTCACTGTGATGGAGGCAACAAAACTTCCCCTCTCTTCCCCACGCCCACGGACAGACAGCTCGTCCTCGACCGACCCGCACAGTCCCCGCACCGGGGGCTGAAACGTCTCGCGGCCGAACCGGGCGATGGAAGGCCCGCGACCAAGCCTTGCGCAGCTAAGTCCCGCAGCCGAGCCGCACCAGCGGTGAAAAGTCCCGCAGCCGAGCCGCACCGGGCGGTGTTAAGTCCCGCAGCCGAGTTGCACCGGGCGGTGTTAAGCCCCGCAGCCGAGCTGCACCGGGCGGTGTTAAGCCCAGCAGCCGAGCTGCACCGTTGGTGGAGTCCAGAACCAGGGGCCATGGTTTAAGAATAAGGGGTAGGCCATTTAGAACGGAGATGAGGAAAAACGTTTTCAGTCAGAAAGTTGTAAATCTGTGGAATTCTCTGCCTCAGAAGGCAGTGGAGGCCAATTCTCTGAATGCATTCACGAGAGAGTTAGATAGAGCTCTTAAGGATAGCGGAGTCAGGGGGTATGGGGAGAAGGCAGGAATGGGGTACTGATTGAGAATGATCAGCCATGATCACATTGAGTGGCGGTGCTGGCTCGAAGGGTCGAATGGCCTACTCCTGCACCTATTGTCTATTGTCTATTGTCTATTGTCTATTCCATCCCTAACTTTCTTTGTCAGCCTTGACTCCCCTTAGAATCATTCTTCCTCTTTGGAATGAAATGATCCTGCATCTTCTGGATTATGCCCAGAAATTCCTGCCATTGCTGTTCCACCGTCTACTCTGCAGGGCAGAGTAAGATGAATGACGAGAGAATTTTTGGAAAGTTTGTGACAGATAGTTAATTTTGGACAGGAGGATCAATCCTAGCTCCACGGGGTGTTAGAAAATGCACAGATGGAATTCTTCTACAGCTGCGAGCATTGGCTCTACAGAGCACCATGGGCAGCATGGTGGCGCAGTGGTGGAGTTGTTGTCTTACAGCGCTTACAGCGCCAGAGACCCGGGTTCAATCTTGACAACGGGTGCTGTCTGTAAATAGTTTGCACGTTCTCCCCGTGACCGCGTGGGTTTTCTCCGAGATCTTCGGTTTCCTCCCACATTCCAAAGACAAACACAGATGTGTAGGTTAATTGGCTTGGTATAAATTTAAATTGTCCCTGGTGTGTATTGGATAGTGTTAGTGTGCGGGGATCACTGGTCGGCACGGACTCGGTGGGCCGAAGGGCCTGTTTCCGCGCTGTATCTCTAAACTAAGCTAAACTAAAGAGCAGCCACTAGGCAACTGTCGAGCACGAATACAATAATCTGACGCACGTAGGCAGCAATCTTTCTACTGAATTTTGAGGAAGAAGCTTGTTCATTAATATGCCGCGTGTCATTAGTATTCCGGTCACGTGTAGGAAGGAACTGCAGATGCTGGTTTAAAAAGCTGGAGTAACTCAGCGGGTCAGGCAGCATCACTGGAGAAAAGGAATAGAACCAGCATCTGCAGTTCTTTACCCCAGAAGTAAATCTTCGGATTTACAAGAATCATTTAGTTTAATGAGTCGCAGATATTCACAATGTGCGTAATTAAATTATGTATCACGTACATTTATCGAAACAGAATTTCGATGTGGATGATCCAAGAAATCTTTGTAGATAATTCACAGGTTAGTATCGGCAAATGCCAGCATTTATTCCTCACACTTTCGCCTCAAAGCAAACGGTGTGTTTGGTCATTTCAGTGGAGGTTTAGAATCACTGTTATCAGCAGAACAGGCTGCAATGAGGAAGGGCAGCTGTCTTCTTTCCCCACTTTAATGAACCACATCCCTTTTCAATAGCTTCATCTCGATGTGTTTAATTATTTGGTTATATTCCCCAAAGTAATCGGATTTGTCTTGACTCCTGTAGACAGGCACCGCAAGACAAAGTGTGCAAACTATTTAAAATGTTAATACTCATGTTTTAAGGACGGGGTTGAGTTGTGAATCAAATTGAAGACACGTATACAATCAAAATAGATGCCTACTTAGCTTTGCCTTGTATTTGTTGATCTCTGAATTCACAACTCCAGTTGCATTACCTTCCACTCTAATATAGTCTTTCACACTCCCATGAGAAATCAGTAACTTCCTTAATCCCATTTTTATTCTTTGAGCACTATAAGAATCTTCCAGCAACCTCGCGGCATTTTAATTTGCTTCAGAAAGGGAAATTTGCCATCATTCTCATGACCACATCTGGCGATAATAGTTGCATTATTAACACTATGAATATTGAGAACACTGTGTCCTCCTCAGCCCTTGGAGCCATCGAGTGCCTGCCGACCATGGATGAGTTAGATGGAGAGCCGAGGGTAGAAGAGCTCAGCAAGGCCATTGACAGCCTGGCCTCAGGCAAGGCCCCAGGCAGCGACGGGATTCCCCCTGACCTGATCAAGCATTGCAAGACCACCTTACTGCTTCCTCTGCATGAAGTCCTCTGCCAGTGCTGGCAAGAAGGAGCTGTACCGCAGGACATGAGGGATGCCACGATCATTACGTTCTACAAGAACAAGGGCGAGAGAAGCAGCTGTAACAACTACAGAGGCATCTCCCTCCTCAACATCATCGGCAAGGTCTTTGCTCGGGTCATCTTGATCCACCTGCAGAAGCTGGCAGAATGTGTCTACCCAGAGTCACAGTGCGGTTTCCCAGCTGGAAGTTCAACAGTAGACATGGTCTTCTCCCTTCGTCAGCTCCAGGAGAAGTGCAGAGAACAGCAGATGCCCATGTATATTGCTTTCATTGACCTCACCAAGGCGTTCGACTTCGTCAGCAGAGATGGCCTATTCAAGGCTCTCCCAAAGATCGGCTGCCCACCAAAACTGCAGAGCATGATAGAATCCTTCCACATCAACACCAAGGGGAGAGTGCAGTTCAATGGCAGTTTCTCAGAGCCCTTCGACATCCGCAGTGCGTCAAACAAGGCAGCGTCCTCGCTCCCACTCTTTGGGATTTTCTTCGCTCTGCTCCTGAAACATGCCTTCAGCACAACAGAGGGGATCTACCTGCTTACTAGATCAGACGGTAGGCTCTTCAACCTCACCCGCCTCCGAGCCAAGACAAAGGTACGTGAAGCTCTCATCAAAGACATGTTGTTCACCGATGACGCAGCAGTTGTCTCCCACACCCAGCTGGAACTACAGTCACTGATGGAACGCTTCTATCGGGCTTGCAAGGACTTTGGGCTGACCATCAGCCTGAAGAAGACGAACGTCCTGGGACAGGATACAGAGGCATCGCCTGTCATCACCATCGACGACTACGAACTCGATGCCGTCCATCAGTTCATGTACCTCGGCTCCACCATCACCGGCAACCTCTCCTTGGACACAGAGATTGACAAGAGGATCGGGAAGGCAGCTACAACTCTCGCTCGCCTCACAACTCGAGTGTGGACCAATCCAAAGCTGACAGTGAAGACAAAGATAGCAGTCTACAATGCCTGTATGTCAACAGCACGCTGCTGTACGGCAGTGAGACATGGACTACATATGCCAGACTGGAGAGAAGACTCAACACCTTCCACCTTAGAAGCATCCGCCGTATCCTGGGTATATCCTGGCAAGACAGAGTGTACAACGTCGAGATTCTGTCTGGCGCTGGCCTTCCGAATATGTACACTCTACTCAGGCAGAGCCTCTATGGAGAGCCATCGGCCGCCCCCAGCTACGTTACAAGGATGTCTGCAAGAGAGATTTGAAGGCGCTCGACATCGATGTGGAGTCCTGGGAGAGCCTTGCAGGTGACCGTACGAGGTGGAGAGGTACCCTGAACCAACATCTCTAAACGGGGGAAGAGAAACTGATGAACGTAGTGGCAGACAAGCGGGCACGCAGAAAGGAGCGCAGCAACTTCAACAGACCAGAGACCACACACAAATGTGACCTTTGCCACAGAGACTGTCACTCCCGCATTGGCCTCTTCAGCCACAAGCGACGCTGCTCTAGCCGAGGTGTGGAGCAAGCAGCCAACTAGGATGCACCACCCATGGTCAGCCATGACCCAGGGGGCCTAAGAATTAATCCAGAGCTTCATTCAGGACCTGACCCGAAACGCCACCTATCCATGTTCTCCAGAGATGCTGCCTGACCCGCTGAGTTACTCCAGCACTGTGAAATGTCACCTATCCATGTTCTCCACAGATGCTGCCTGACCCGCTGAGTTACTCCAGCACTCTGTGTCATATTTTGTATACCAGCATCTGCAGTTCTCCTTCATAATTACACATGAGGAGCAACAAAAGGATTCTTAATTCTTAATTGTTAACTGTATCTTTGTGTTGTCATTTGTGAGCGGAGCACCAAGGCACATTCCTTGTATATGCACACATTTGGCCAATAAACGTATTTATTCATTCATTCATTCATTCATTCAAATAGGGCAGGATTGACATTCGAGTGCCAGTAACTGAAGATTCTCTGGTTTGAAGACACAAAAGACTGCAGTCTTCTGCGTCAGGCAGCATCTGTGGAGGGAATGGAGAGACAGCGGGTTGAATCAGGACCCTTTTTCAGACTGAACAGCTGCTACTGTTGGCTACTTTTGCCATAGCCAGTTTTGCGATTGATCAATTCACATCAGCCTGCAAAGCATTCACATGCAAAGACAGACTGCACCAATGAGTCCGAGCATTAATTGCAAGAAATGCAAGCAAGTTCTTCTTGCAAAACCACCGTCTAGACGACCTTCTGAGATTTTGTTGATTAAGCTTCACTTCGAATCATCAAGACACAATAAAAAGTGCATCTGAATAATCCAGATTTTTTTATTCCTGGCAATTTACTTCAATTAAACCTGCAGCACCAGGGCATATTTTCATAGCCTAAAATGTTACTTTAAGTCACATTGAGCTGAGCAAAATACAATGAATTAGATAGATTATGATTAAATATAATAACTGTAACCACACATGCTATAAACCTTCACAGAATCTATCCAACCATGTAGTAATTCCCAAAGCTTCGCTATAATGTAGAGCACAAATATTTCTGTTCAAATTTGATGTGATATATCAGTGAAGCATTTACTGCTAAAAAGAGATTGGGAGCAAATGTATCTTCTGCCACTATGAATAAAAGCCCTAGTTTCTCATTACTTTGTGACAAGAGCCAGGAATTCACTTTAGTTTTCATTTAGGCTTTCTGCCTCGGTTTATGGATGTATGCCTTCACGCTTTTATTCCTCCTTCGCTTCACACATATGTAATAAATGATTATAAATTTCCACAGCCGACCGCCTCTCTTCCCCACTCACACAGAGTGCACAAACTTCGGAAGTTGCAAGTAAAACTCAACAAACACATTTATTTATGATGTTGTCCTTGGTAACCGAAATTTCAATGTACTGATGAAAAGTATGATTAAGGACAGACTGTGCCACGACAAGGAGAACCAGGGACAAGTTTCTATTTTTCACTGCAAATATATAATAGCACTTGACACCAGTTTCATACAAAATTCACCAGCTACAGCAATAGAAACTAGCTGGAGGCATAATTGCCATTTCTTTTTTTTTCAAAAAATACCTCAATAAGCCAATCAAACTGCACTCATGGTGAGTAAAGGGATACTAATTTACCAAATGACTTTCAATTTATTTATACCTGCACTCAGTACTGTTTTTACATAGCCCACGAGTCACAGATTTGCTGCTGTCTAATTAAAATCAAAAAGTGATCATCGTTCTCAATTCCCTGCATCAATGTCATTTTCAAAAGGCAAGTTCACATTCATTGCCTAACAATTCCTTAAAATTTTCATTACACATTTTAATCAAAATTATTTTGCTTAGATTTATCCTGAAATTTGTGTAAATTTCTTCCTTAACTTGGTTGTCATTTTTCCTCCAAGTTTAATGATCAGGGAGGATCAGTGGACTGACTGCAGTGACTCCCAGAGTATACCATCAATCTGAAGAAGGGTCCCGACCCCAAACGTCACCTATCCATGTTCTCCAGAGATGCTGCCTGACCCGCTGAGTTACTCCAGCACTCTGTGAAACGTCACCTATCCATGTTCTCCAAAGATGCTGCCTGACCCGCTGAGTTACTCCAGCACTCTGTGAAACGTCACCTATCCATGTTCTCCAGAGATGCTGCCTGACCCGCTGAGTTACTCCAGCACTCTGTGAAACGTCACCTATCCATGTTCTCCAGAGATGCTGCCTGACCCGCTGAGTTACTCCAGCACTCTGTGAAACGTCACCTATCCATGTTCTCCAGAGATGCTGCCTGACCCGCTGAGTTACTCCAGCACTCTGTGTCGTCTTACGATCCAACCATTCGTCCCCTCCCTGAGGAACAATGGCCACAGCAGCACTTCCTGCACTGGAATGGCAACGCTCAACAATTAATGCTCTTGTTACTTGATTAAAAATCCAAAGTGCCCTGAATTTTTCAGTTGAGGCCTTGAAAGCCCACCAAACTACTTGCTTTGACATTTCGAACTTCCATCAATATAACACACATGGGCACCCCTGTCAAAAATTCATTAAGTGTTCATAAACACTTAAAACAGCAACTTTACCAACACAACTAGAAAAGGTGATGCGTTTTGATTTGTGTACAACAAATCTTTTCAGCTGCTGAGATGACTGTAAATAAATTGGACTCTCATTTGGTAAATGGATGTGCCTTTACTCACCCCAACAGCAGCTTGATCGGCTTACTGAGGTGAGGATAGGTCTGACTGAGGCAGTGGGACATGGGAGAAGGGGAATATACTTTAATGAACAGGAGTGGATACAGGACGTAGGGCAATGTATTTGAGCGCTGTGAGTCTACACAAGGCATTAATGAACAGGAATGGGACATGGGAGAAGGGGAATGTATTTGAGTGCTGGGAATCTACACAGGGTATTGGTGAACAGGAGAGACTGCCAGTCCCTCTCTTAAAACACGTGAGAAGTAACTAATGGGTGGTCTCTCATCCAGGTCTTTGGGGTCTCAAGGAAAAATGGCCAGTTAAATAGTTGGATCATGCACACCGTACACAGATCGTATTTCCATCTCTGGTGGCAGGGCTAATAGGGATCAAACTCTGGCAGTGGAAAATTGTTCTCAGACAAGTACTGAATGCACATGAGTGCATGTTGAACTCCAGTGAAGTTAATGGAACCAATTTCATGAAGCGGTTACCACACACATACAGTGCTGTACGGCACATGTAGTGCTTGCAATTGTCAATGAATCTCTGAAGAGAAGCAACCATTAAAATAAAACGATTCCAATTGATACACATTCCTCTCCTGAATGGAATGGAACAGGAATGCAACGGAATTATTTTCACTTTTATTGTCACTGTCACCAGGCACAGTGAGATTCTTTGCTTGCATACCCAAGGTATACAAATAGTTGTCACCTAAGGTGCTGTCAAAGTTACAAAATACGCCCGCTCCCCCTTTGTGGTCGCTCCCACAGTGGTCCTCCATGCCGAGTCTTCCATTGTTCTTCCCCCCTCCCCCTCCCGGCGGTCTCCCCACGCTCTCATCGGCGCCGATATGAAGCATATCAATACAGAATTGGTTGGTATTTGCCAGAAGGTGGTGCAGTCGGAAGTGATTTTTTGAGGATCGGCATTAAGCATGTTTTAAGGTTGATACCACCACCTTTGTTCAACATCTTTCTTCAACTGTAAGACAAACAAAACCACGCGGACTCCTATAACCCCGATACAAAAGAGAGTCTGCAAGCACTTAATAAAAAGGGATGTTAGACACTGCCCAGGGGATAAATAAGGCAAGAAGACCAACTGATCCAAATATGCAAAGATAGCTTTGGGAGAGAGTTCCAATGGCTGGCTGAAGCAACTTGACATAAGTGCTGATTACTAAGGATGCCAATTGTAAAAGTACTCTTGAGTCCCAACATCTCAATGTGACAAGCAATCAAATATATATTTTAAATAAATATTTCAATTTTGGACATCGTGAGGTGAAGTTCTGAATCCAAGTGTATCCCGAATTTCAATGGGAACTAAACCACCAAAAACTCAACAATGCAAACTCGGTGGTGAAGTGAACAGTGTTCCTCTGCAACTGGTCAACAACCCACACATCCAACCCACTACGGCAAGCTTCAAACGCATCATGTGGAGGAAGGAACTACAGTTGGTGGTTTATCCCAAAGATAGACACAAAATGTTGGAGTAACTCAGCGGGTCAGACAGCAACTCTGGAGAAAAGGAACAGGTGACGTTTCGGGTCAGAATCAGCACATCATGCATCATTCTCTCCTCAGTGAATTTAGTGTCCTATCACTAAACATTCCATTACATATTATATATTGCCCAGTCTGAAGAAGGGTTTCGACCCGAAACATCACCCATTCCTTCTCTCCAGAGATGCTGCCTGTCCCGCTGAGTTACTCCAGCTTTTTGTGTTTATCTTCAGATTAAACCAGCATCTGCAATTCCTTCTTACACAAAATCCATTACATATGTTACATTGCAGTAAAACCTTGTCTTATTCGTTCCAATAGTACATGCATCCAAGAATGTCCTCTCCCGAATGATTACTTACCAAGATACACACAAAAATGGGGATGTCTGATGTTAAAACGTGCATACTTTTTTGTTATATCTAACTTTAACTTGATCACGGCTCTTCAGTGTTTAAACGACACCAGGAACCTGTACAATAAAGCTACAAATACAGTGTGGCTCAGAAGCGGGCATCCCATGTGGGTTAAATGACCAGAAAGGACATGAAACGGGGAGTGAAGGCTGACCATGATCGTAGAATAATTTGGCACATTGCTGGTTGTCGTGTTATAGCTCTGGGCTGCTCAAGATCAACCTACAAAGACCAACAGAAACTGATTTAACAGCTTTTAAAATTATTCTTTAGAATATTTGTGTAATTCTGGTTCAATTTTTGGTCACAATAGAAAGATTGGAACTATTAACCCTTATTTTGTTCGCCTGTTTAAAGCCAGCCTAGTCCTTGTTCCCTTCAGTGCCTGATGTTTCTTCAGCGCGTTCCACCTAAATGTTAGTGACACTGCACATATGGAGCCAATTGCAGAAAAATGCCTGGGAGGTTAAACACCACGATTAAGTTCAAACTCTATGTAAAGGACATAATAATGCCTTTGACCCCTCACATAAAGGCATTAATCACAGTATTTGATGGCTTTTAACCCAACTTATCAAAGCCCAAGGAGAAAGTTTCCAGTCAATTATAACCTTCGTTGAAATACTGCAGAAACGCAAGGAGCGACAGCAGATTTTCAGAGACATTTTGTTAACCGAGTCATTGTTCAAACAAAATATCCAGTAATCAGCGATAACAAATGCACTGCTTGACGAAATACCCACAGCTCACCACGCCTGGCTGTGTAATCCCGTACATTGGAGCGAGCGTTTGGGAGAGGGATGGGATGGATTTGCCGTCCGCTGTGGGGCTTCAGGCATCTTCTCCCGGGTGGAAACGCGGATCGCAGTCACATACTCACTTTTTCACCCAGAGAGTTGTGAATCGATGGAATTCTCTGCCACAGAAGGCAGTGGAGGCCAATTCACTAGAGGTATTCAAGAGAGAGTTGGATAGAGCTCTTCGAGCTAAAGGAACCAAGGGATATGGGGAGAAAGCAGGAACGGGGTACTGATTCTGGATGATCAACCGTGATCATATTGAATGGCGGTGCTGGCTCGAAGGGCTGAATTGCCTACTCCTGCACCTATGTTTCTATGTTTCATATCCGATCTACGAACTGCTCGGGTGACAAACGGTTCACGGGAACCGAACTCTGACCCAATCTGGGGAGGACCTGTACAATCTTAGATGGACACAAAATGCTGGAGTAACTCAACATCTGGCAGCATCTCCGATAGATCTCAGATAGAAGCTGTCTCTCCCGCTGTTACTCCAGCATTTCATGCCTATCTTTGGAGTAAACCAGCATCTGCAGTTCCTTCCCGCACAATCTTAGAGTTCCTTTTCAGAAAAACTATTGACCTGGGGATTCAGATGTACCTTGTTTAGGTGCTCAGGGGCTGCCAACTTCACACATGAAATATGAATTACAAGAAAACCCAGTTATTTGGACTTGGGGATCGCAGTAACATGAGGCAACTCTCTGGTGAACAGTGAACCAAAGTGGACAACTTGTACCTTTGGGATATTGAAACTGGTGACAGAGGAGAACAGGAAGATTTGGAGTCAGATAGTGATTTGGAGTCATGATAGTGATTTGGAGTCAATATTGGTGTGACCAGAGAAGAGATGTATATTGGAAACGGCTGCATTCATCTCTGGATCTGCTCGGTGGGCTACAAAGTGATGTGCTCCCTTAAAAGGCACACTGTGGGAACAGTGCACAGCTTCATCGTTATTAGAAAGGTTGTTGCCCCAGGAATACCCAATAATGGACTCACCTGAGACAACCAGGACTGATCTGCTATGTTTGGGTTAACATGACGAGGGTTTGACTACACACGGCCTGTACTCGCTGGAATTTGGAAGGAAGAGGGGGGGACCTCTTTTAAACTTATCAAATAGTAAAAGGCTTGAATAGAGTGGATGTGGAGAGGATGTTTCCACTAGTGGAAGAGTCGAAGACCAGAGGCCATAGCCTCAGAGTAAAAGGATGTACTTTTAGAAAGGAGATGGGGAGGAATTCCTTTAGTCAGTGGGTGATGAATCTGTGGAATTCTTTGCCGCAGAAGGCTGTGGAGGCCAAGTCAATGGATATTTTTAAGGCGGAGATGGATGGACGCTTAATTAGTAATGATATCTTTTGATTTACATCTAAAGTCACAACCAAGTCAATGCACAGAGGTGACTGAAATAATCCAATCACGGTCCACTCTGGAATAAAGTATTTCTGACCTGATAAAAAAGTTGAATTTCTTGGCCTATTGGGATTGAACTTTGGTCCTGAAGAGTTCACAGACACAACCCACTGGCAAAGTTCTTTATAACAATGTACGGTGAGAGTAAGTGATCGGAGCAGTTTAGGCCATTCGGCCCATCAAGTCTACTCCGCCATTCAATCATGGCTGATCTATCTCTCTCTCTCTCAACCCCATTCGCCTGCCTTCTCCCCATAACCCCCGACGCCCTTACTAATCATGAATCTATCAAACTCCGCTTAAAAATATTCATTGACGGCCTCCACAGCCTTCTACAGCAATGAATTCCACGGATTCACCACCCTCGGGCTAAAGACACCCCTCCTCATCTCCTTCCTTTAATACTGAGGCTACAACCTCTAGTCCTAGACTCTCCTACGAGTGGAAACATTCTCCCACATCCACTCTATCCAGGCTTTTCACTATTCGGTAAGCTTCAATGAGGTCAATGAGTTTCAAAGAGGTCCCCCCTCATCCTTCTAAACTCCAGCAGTGCCGCCAAACGCTCATCATATGTTAACACAATCATTCCTGGAATCATTCCCATCAACCTCCTCTCGATCCTCTCCAAAGTCAGTACATCATTCCTCAGATATGGGGCCCAAAACTGCTCACAATACTCCAAATGTATGCTGACCAGTGCCTTATGAAGCCTCAGCATTACATCCCTGTTTTTATATTCTAGTTCTCTCGAAATAAATGCATTTGCCTTCCTTACTACCGATTAACTTTTTGGGAATCCTGCACCAGCAGCCCCAAGTCCCTTTGCACCTCCGATTTCTGAATTCTCTCCCCATTTAAAAAATAGTCCACGCCTTTTGCCTACCACCAAAATGCATGACTCCACACTTTGCTACACTGTATTCCACCTGCCACTTCCTTGCCCGCTCTCGCAACCTGTCCAAGTGCTTCTGCAGAGTCCCTGCTTTCTCCACACTACCTGCTCCTCCACCCAACTTTATCATGAGTATGAAAGGGATAACAGATTGAACAGAATTTTGAACAGAAATAAAAGGCAAATATTGCACTATTTGGTAGATGAATCACGACATTAATTTCATCAGTTAATGAATCCCAGAGGCAATTAGAGGCTGTGATTACTTGATATATAATCTGGCAGCACCTAATACCCAGCTCCCTGACCTCAAAATTGCTAATGGAACAATTATGGAACAATTATGCATGGACTGAAGAAATGTCACATACCTACACCAAACTCTTTGCCTATTGAGTTCTCAGTAAATAGATTCCTGACCTAAGAAAGGCTTCAAGGGTGGGCTAGCAAGTGATAATATGTTGCGGAAAAAAATCAAGTTTGATTGCCACTTTAGATTTGTTTTATCTGTCTACCAATTCCTTGATTTACTTGTAGCCAAAGAATTTAACATCGCACAGAATGCAAACACTGCAATAGAATTCACATACCAGTGTAAACAGCGGTCTCCTTAACACAGTAGAATTCACATCCCAGTGTACACAGTGGTCTCCTTAACACTGTAGGATTCACATCCCAGTGTAAACAGTGGTCTCCTTAACACTGTAGAATTCACATACAAGTGTAAACAGTGGTCTCCTTAACACTGTAGAATTCACATACCAGTGTAAACAGTGGTCTACTTAACACTGTGGTATATGTTCAACGTGCTTCAATGTTAAACGGACCAAGTCCTGGTAAATCGAATAAATATACGTGGATACTTGATGGTTGGCAAAGACATGATGGGCCGAAGGGCCTGTTCCTGTGTTGTACGACTCTCTCCATCTAAGCTGGGGAATGGCTGAGTTTTCCCATCAAAATAGTGGGGTCATCTTGCAGCTGAACCGTCAAGTGAAATCACTTGTAGGAAGGAACCGCAGATGCTGGTTTACACTGAAGATGGACTCAAAATGTTGGAGTAACTCAGCGGGACAGGTAGCATCTCTGGAGAGAAGGAATGGGTGACGTTTTGGGCCTTGATATTTCAGGACTCGACCTGAAACGTCACCCATTCCTTCTGTCCAGAGATGCCTCCTCTCCCGCTGAGTTAATCCAGTATATTGCGTCTTTCTTAATTGAAATCACGCGATTACTTCAAAGACTTTGCGGTATTTTCCTCTCTGAATTCTGAATCGTGGAGAGGAATCCTGAAATGGCATCATGGTAGAGTTGGAACTGTAGGTGGCGTCAGAGTGTAGTAGAGACGCCTCCCAGGCAGAAGCACAACGTCAAGCCCATCACGTTTCTTTGCTTCAATTCACTCATTGTTGGACAACACCCAACAAAATCCTTTCAAGAGCTGAAGATGCAGAGGTTGAGTGGGTTAACATATGAGGAGCGTTTGACGGTACTGGGCCTGTACTCGCTGGAGTTTAGAAGGATAAGGTGGGGACCTCAATGAAACCGAATAGTGAGCGGCCTGGATAGAGTGGATGTGGAGAGGTTGTTTCCTCTAGTGGGAAAGTCTAGGACCAGACAGGACAGCCTCAGAATTAAAGGACATTCCTTCCAAAAGGAGATGAGAGGAATTGCTTTAGCCAGAGGGTGGTAAATCTGTGGAATTCTGTGCCACAGGTGGCTGTGGAGGCCACAAGTCAGTGGTTATTTTTAAGGCAGAGATAGATAGATTCTTGACTAGCACGGGTGTCAGGGGTTATGGGGAGAAGGCAGGAGAATGGGGTTGAGGGAAAGATAGATCAGCCATGATTGAATGGAAGAGTAGACTAGTTGGGCTGATTCTGCTCCTATCACTTATGAACTTACGAAGGTTTTATTTTTACATCATTATATTCTATTTCCATGGGTGTCCAAGTCAGGGTGTGGATGATAGTTTGAAAAGATACAGCAGCAAACCTCCAATGATTATCACCCAAAAATGCCCATGACGTGATGTAATGAATACACACCCCCACACTTTAGCCCCTTGGATTCGGGCACGTCCCTTCAAATATATGACCCGTCAAAAGATCAGAATGGTTTTGGTGCTACCGACAAACTCCATAGCAACAATTGTTGTGCCTTTCTGATAGCATGCCCAATCTAAACTTTGAATAAATCTCATCTCCAAACAAACGCTGCCAAAAACTGGCGACTCTTGCAGAAAGACTGAACAGTTTTATTTTCCCATCTCTTGCTACCTTTATTTATTTTTATTTTTTTTCACATTTCAGATACAGCGCGGAAACAGGCCTTTTAGGCCCACCAAGTCCGCGCCGCCCAGCGATCCCCGCACCTTAACACTATCCTACACCCACTAGGAACAATTTTTTTTAAACATTTACCCAGTCAATTAACCTACAAACCTGTACGTCTTTGGATTGTGGGAGGAAACCGAAGATCTCGGAGAAAACCCACGCAGGTCATGGGGAGAACGTACAAACTCCGTACAGACGGCGCCCGTAGTCAGGATCGAACCTGAGTCTCCAGCGTTGCATTCGCTGTAAGGCAGCAACTCTACCGCTGCGCCACCGTGCCGCCCATTCATAGGCGCTACTCCCTTCTGGAACGGGGCCTCGTCTACAAACCATCCCAGCTGTTGTGCATGTGTCCGTTTCACTGGTCCGATGTGGGCTTCTGTTTCTATACATTGTGTACTTAACTGAGGATTGTACACATATGGCAATAATCTTACCGATCTGTATGCAAAAATATAATTTCACTAAAGGAACCATTGAGCCATTGAAAATGCCTCCTTAATATTTCAACAACTTTACAATCGGAATAGTATCTTGCTGGAAAAAAGACACACACCCATTCTAATATTTTTGGCCTGTTTCCTTTATCATCGTTACTTTTTTGCATACCTTTCAATCATTGTTCTTTATCTTTCTACACCATCGTCTATGTCTCTTGTTTCCCTTAACCCTAACCAGTCTGAAGAAGGGTCTCGACCCAAAACGTCACCCCTTCCTTCTCTTCAGAGATGCTGCCTGTCCCGCTGAGTTACTCCAGATTTTGTGTCTATCTAATAGGTAGCAGACCCTGAGACACAATTATCAAGAAAAAAAAAGAAGGATGTATCACTAACCTTGACAACGACACTTTCCTTGAGAAAAACTATCACCCCTTAATTCTCACAGGAGTGTTTAAAACAATCTCTGCAATACGACCATTGTACAGAGTAGAATTGATATAGTCTTTAACTTTTATGGCTAGTTTGTTGTGGAAGCTTCAAAAGGATCAATTTTTGGAATTGATTGTGATTTACTGCCATTGATGCAGTATTGGCAAATGATGGTGTTTGATTACCACTGCAACCAGAATGCACAACCCAAATTAGATCACATGCCATCCAAACGTGAACTCCAGAAGTAGAAAGATAGCTGCCACAACCATAAGGTACAGTCATTAAACATCTTCAGATAGACACAAAATGCTGGAGTCCTTAGAGTCCTTAGGCATAAAATGCCTGGAGTCCAGATAGACACAAAATGCCTCCTTGCGGGGGCTGTGCTGGTCGGTCACCTCAGTAGGGGTCGAGTTGTCTGTACGTGGGAGGGGCATGGGGGAAGAGAGAGGGGAAGTTTTTTGCCTCCATCACAGTGAGGGGGTGTTTGGAGTCACCGTGATGGATGTTTGTGTTGGGGTTGTGTCTTGTGTTTTTTGTACTGCTGGCTAAGTAATCTCGTTCTGTACGAATGACAAATAAAGCTATTTTGGATTTTTGGATTTTGGATTTTTTGGAGTAACTCAGCTGAACAGGCAGCATCTCTGGAAAGAAGGAATGAAGTCTGACGAAGGGCCTCGACCCAAAATGTCACCCGTTCCTTCTCTCCAGAGATGCTGCCTGTCCCGCTGAGTTACTCCAGCGTTTTGTGTCTACCTTCAGTGCAAATTAGCAGCTGCAGCTCCTTCCTGCACATTAAACCTCTACAGATATCCTGCCTTCTTCTATGGTTACCCTTGTCAGAGTTATCACAATTGTGGTTGAGGCTTCCCAAAGCAGGTCATGGAGCCTGAGAACATGTCATCTATTATCCTTTTGCTGCTCCATCTGATCCATGAGGAAAGCTCCATGAACCCACCCAAGGACAGAATGATGGAGCTGATATCCCTCTTATCCCTTTCCCCTGACTCTCAGTCTAACGAGGGGTCTCGACCCGAAGCGTCACCTATTCCTTTTCTCCAGAGATGCAGCCTGACCCGCTGAGTTACTCCAGGTTTTTGTGTCTATCAGCGGCTTTGAACATGCAGCTCTCCTTTGTCTTCCAGTTTAGATGTGACCTGTCCTGATTGAAAACTGCCTGCGGTGCTTTCATTTTTATAGCACGGAATGTTTGCTAAAATCTCATCGCTTTTCAGATAAATCTGTTCTACAGGTTCATTCTTGTAGATGATTGCTGTCCCCTTGAAATTGTGAAGAGGCAGAGTGGGATGCATTGTACTTGGATATTATAAACACGAGGGGCCAAAACAAATCTAGAGTCTCCCGTGTGTAACCCTGGTTAATATAGCCAAAACACTATGACAGAACGATTAACCAGTTGCAACTCCCCATTGGATACATTGCTGCAGACCATCAACAAACAGAGGAAGAGGCAAGGGATGTTCAGTCCTTGGAGTCTGCTCACTATTCAATGAGATTTGTACTTTATTCCACTAGTCCGCCTTTGCTTCATGTAGTTTAGTTTAGTTTAGTTTAGTTTAGTTTAGAGATACTGTGCGAATACAGGCCCTTCGGCCCACCGAGTCCGTGCTGACCAGCGATCGCCCGTACACTAGCACTTTCTTACACATATCATATCATATCATATCATATATATACAGCCGGAAACAGGCCTTTTCGGCCCTCCAAGTCCGTGCCGCCCAGCGATCCCCGTACATTAACACTATCCTACACCCACTAGGGACAATTTTTACATTTTACCCAGCCAATTAACCTACATACCTGTACGTCTTTGGAGTGTGGGAGGAAACCGAAGATCTCGGAGAAAACCCACGCAGGTCACGGGGAGAACGTACAAACTCCTTACAGTGCAGCACCCGTAGTCAGGATCGAACCTGAGTCTCCGGCGCTGCATTCGCTGTAAAGCAGCAACTCTACCGCTGCGCTACCGTGCCGCCCATACTGGGGACAATTTACAATTTTACCAAAGCAAATTAACCAACAAACCTGCACGTCTTTGGAGTGTGGGAGGAAACTGGAGCACCCGGAGAAAGCCCAGGCAGATCACGGGGAGAACGTGCAAACTCCATACAGACAGCACCCGTAGTCAGGATCAAACCCAGGTCTCTGGTGTTGTAAGGTAGCAACTCTACCGCTGCGCCACCATGCCACCCATATAGCTTGACTAGCCATTTCTAACAAACATCTTGATTCCGAGCTTACCAAATTTGGTTTAAAAAAAGGTCGTTTTTGCTTTAACCTAGGCCAACATCAAGAGACACTGATATCAATTAATACCTGACTGTGCTAAGCAACTTTTATATCAATCATCTATATTTTCTTAATAAATGGAAGTTCAAAAATGTTAATAGAAAACAACAAAACAACTTTTTAAAACTTCCCTCATAATTACTTTCCCAGAAATGCATGCAGCATTCTCCAAGAAACTGATATATAATTAGTTACCAGGGTAATGTTGGAGGTAAAACTGGAGGATTAACGTGCCTGTACCAGGGTAATGCTGCAGACCAGGGGAATACTGGAGGTAATACTGAAGGCCCAGTGTGTCTGTGCCCGGGGAATACTAAAGGATTGATGTGTCTGTACCAGAGTAATACTGGAGGACCAGAGTATCTGTACCAGTGGCATACTGGAGGACCAGTGTGCTTGTACCAGAGTAATGCTGGAGACATTGATGTGTCTGTGCCAGAGTAATACTGGAGGATTTATGTGCCTGTACCAGAGTAATACTGGAGGACGTGTGTATGTACCAGAGTAATACTGAAGGATTGATGTGTCTGTGCCAGAGTAATGCTGGAGGATTTATATGTCTGTACCAGATTAATACTGGAGGATTGATGTGCCTGTACCAGAGTAATACTGGGCCAGTGTGGGTGTACCAGAGTAATACTGGGCCAGTGTGCCTGTACTAGAGTAATACTGGGCCAGTGCATCAGTACCAGAGTAATACTGGGCCAGTGTGGCTGTACCAGAGTAATACTGGGCCAGTGTGTCTGTACCAGAGTAATACTAGGCCAGTGTGGCTATACCAGAGTAATACTGGGCCAGTGTGGCTGTACCAGAGTAATACTGGAGGACTAGTGTGCCTCAGCCAATCGTCTGCCACACTGACAAAGTTAAATGAGCATAACATGCAATGTAAAGGTTTATGTCTCTGCAAATGTTCGAAATCTGAAATGAAAATAGACATTTGCTGGAAATCCTCAGCAGGTCAGCCAGCAGGTTTGGAGACAAAAACAGAGTTCATTGGTCACCTAACTTACATCAGAATCGGATAAAGTTTGCAACCAAATAAGTTCTGCATTGCAGAGGAAGCGGGGGGCGGGCATCGACAGAAGGAAAGCCATTGCCCGTGTGGAGGTGGTGAGACTTTGAACGGTGAGGCTGGTGGGAGGAATGTCTAAATGCCAATGATCGAGGCTAGGTCGGTCTGGACGAGATGCCGGTCAGAGACGCAAGTTCAATCCAAGCTACTGCAAGAGGGGAGAAAACGAGTGCTGGAAATGTGAGACACGGCTGAAATGGCTGATTATTTACAGTTGCCGAACCCTGAAGGCCGCAGAGCGTAGAATCAGACGATGAGGTGAGGTTTCGTGAACGCTGTGGGGAAGAGAGTTCAGAGTGGAGCTGGGCTGGAAATTTACACTGACAGGCAGCCAGGAGCTCAAGGCCAACCTGGCAGACTGAATAGAGACATTCTGTAAACGTGCACTCGGTTCCCTCCCAGGAGAGAACATTGTGAGCACCGAATGGCGGCTGTGAAATATGTACCTTGGGCATGGGTAGTATCACACAGTGGAGGTTAGTCACAGCTGTTGGTGGAGACTGAGTGCGTGTCAGAGGTTATGGGGAGAAGGCAGGAGGCAGATAGATCTGCCATGGTCGAAAGGTGGAGTAGACTTTGTGGGCCGAATGGCCCAATTTTGCTCCTAGCACTTGTGATCTTTTGGGACTGAGCATCTGAGAAATGATAATGGACGTTGTACCAAACTGTTTCCTTCAGATCTCTGTTGCTACTTGTACATCTGAGGCTGGAACTCTGATCCCATTCTTTACAGAAACTGATTGCATTTAAAACACAGAGTACTTGTGCTGTAACACCAGGACAGGCATTCAACCAAGAAAACCAAATCCCAAACCAAATTACTATCTAAACTGATCATACAAACTGATGCTGAGGACAATAACTAACTCCATGTGCAGTAATCAGCTATCTACATGTTAACAAGCACATAGAAACTACATGTGTAGATGGCAGTGTATCATTGAGGTTATCAAGTGGGCATCTCCCTTCACTGGTGCATCACTGAGTTAGGCCCACGACACCTCGGGAAGGCTCAACAGTTAGTTCTGGCATCCCAGACCCACCCCTCTCAATACCTGCTCTCACTACCTAATGCTGTGACCAGAATTGTGGACTGTTATCTGATAAAATGCCCAAAGACGAACATGTATCCCTAAAACAGATCTAGGTTCTTCTGTGGCAGGTTCAGTAGCACCGAGCCAACCTGGTTCACCTCAATACATTGTGAATGCGTGGCCAGCAACACTCAAACGTTGACCACATCTCTCTCGCAATGGCCGCCGCGGACAGCCTCGTGGGCCACATTGGACCCGGCAGCGAGAGTGGTGAGGGCGGTGGATGATGGCGCCGACTGACGGACAAGGACAGGAGCAAGGACGTCGCTACCGGAGGAAGGAACCATGGGGACCCAGCGTGGGGGATCGCCGTGGGGGAGGGGGAAGAGCAA
The DNA here is from genome assembly GCF_053455715.1 of Rhinoraja longicauda. Lineage (NCBI taxonomy): Eukaryota > Metazoa > Chordata > Chondrichthyes > Rajiformes > Arhynchobatidae > Rhinoraja > Rhinoraja longicauda. The sequence continues at coordinate 59,446,688 of NC_135963.1, read as the reverse complement.
CGGGGCCCTGCCGTGGGGGGACCTCCGTGAGGAGTGGGGGGGGGGTACTTTGTAACTTTGTAAGCGCCCTTTATGGGTGACTATTTGCGTACCTTGGGTATGCAAGCAAAGAATTTCAGTGGGCATCTCCCTTCACCCACCATTTCTCTCAGGTTCGTGCCTATGCCAAGCCCATTACAAAAACCTACAAGCTACATGTTTAATTTAGAGATACAGCATGGAGACAGACCCTTTGGCCCACTGAGTTGATGCCGATCATCGATTACCCGTTCACACCACTAACTACACCACCACTATGTTATCCCACTTTCTCATCCACTCTCCACACACCGGGGAAAGGTACAGAGGCCAACTGACCCACAAACCCGCTCGGTCCTTGGGATGTGGGAGGAAACCCACGGGGTCACAGGAAGAACATGCAAACTCCACACAGACAGCGCTGGAGGTCAGGATCAAACCTGGGTCCCTGGCGCTGTGAGGCAGCGACTCTACTAGCTGCACCACTCTGCCGCCCTTAACATCAATGAAGCCCAAATTCTCCAATTGAAGCCCTTCCATTATTCTGCTTTGTAGTCCTTGGTATGTAAAACTACCACGTAATCATTCCTATTTGTGCATGCACATGGGTCCAAATGAAGGCACTCACTCCCACCAATGCAGCATCCTGCATACCCCAGTGACACTGTCCACAGCTCAGCTGGTTATCTTATCACGGATACAAAGTTTTGCTGGCAGGGCCACAGCAATGAATATCACCTAATCATGCCGTGCAGTGTGACCAACATACCAAGCTGTTTAAGCACATTCAGCTCTACCGCTACTTGAACCTTTCATACATAAGATACTTGCCCTAGCCTGCGCTAAATTAGCTTGGTATATAGATTAATGTCTGTGAGGCCTTTGCGTCCTTTAATTCTGGTACATAAATCTTGAAATAGACCTGTATGTTGCCAAGTTAGGAACAGGGGACGTACAAAGAGATCTGGGTGTCCTAGTGCATCAGTCACTGAAAGGAAGCATGCAGGTACAGCAGGCAGTGAAGAAAGCCAATGGAATGTTGGCCTTCATAACAAGAGGAGTTGAGTATAGGAGCAAAGAGGTCCTTCTGCAGTTGTATAGGGCCCTAGTGAGACCGCACCTGAGTACTGTGTGCAGTTTTGGTCTCCAAATTTGAGGAAGGATATTCTTGCTATTGAGGGCGTGCAGCGTAGGTTTACTAGGTTAATTCCCGGAATGGCGGGACTGTCATATGTTGAAAGACTGGAGCGACTAGGCTTGTATACACTGGAATTTAGAAGGATGAGAGGGGATCTAATCAAAACGTATAAGATTATTAAGGGGTTGGACACGTTAGAGGCAGGAAACATGTTCCCAATGTTGGGGGAGTCCAGAACAAGGGGCTACAGTTTAAGAATAAGGGTAGGCCATTTAGAACTGAGATGAGGAAAAACCTTTTCAGTCAGAGAGTTGTAAATCTGTGGAATTCTCTGCCTCAGAAGGCAGTGGAGGCCAATTCTCTGAATGCATTCAAGAGAGAGCTTGATAGAGTTCTTAAGGATAGCGGAGTCAGGGGTTATGGGGAGAAGGCAGGAACGGGGTACTGATTAAGAATGATCAGCCATGATCACATTGAATGGCGGTGCTGGCTCGAAGGGCTGAATGGCCTACTCCTGCACCTATTGTCTATTGTTCTGGATGTTCATCTACAAGTGTTGACAAAGTACTCTCACACAGAGTTCTTCCATTCCACCAATACTTCCTTGAACCAATCTTTTCTCTTCAGAGTGGCTTTGTTTGTTGGATAACACAGGGCTAACTTTGCTTTCTGTGTGGGAAGGAATGGCAGATGCTGGTTTACACCAAAGATAGAGTAACTCAGAGGGACAGGCAGCATCTCTGGATAGAAGGAATGGGTGACGTTTCAGGTCGAGACCCTTCTTCAGACTTGATAGATTAATTGGCCTCTGTGAATTGACTCTAGTGTGCAGGACGAGGTAGAATCTCAGAGGTGGGGAGGGGAAACAGGGAGAATGTAGTGGAATGAAAATGGTATTAAGACAGGAATGTCAGCCATTCCTTCTATCCAAGATGCTGCCTGTCCCGCTGAGTTACTCCAGCATTTTATGTCTAACTTTGCTTTTGACTCGTTACAAGAAGCTACATGAGCACCTGCCCAAGGGTGGTCACCATTTCCCCGCAATATGTAGAGATGGTCAAACACAGTCAGATGCAAAAGATAGACACAGAGTGCTGGAGTAATGCAGCGGGTCAGGCAGCATCTCTGAAGAACATGGATAGGTGACGTTTCACAGAGTGCTGGAGTAACTCAGCGGGTCAGGCAGCATCTCTGGAGAACATGGATAGGTGACGTTTTAGGTCGGGACCCTTCTTCAGACAGATACAATCTGTAATTCCTCCTCATGATCAGAATGTGAACCAACTTGTTTTCTGCTAACAGGCACTTTGCTAAATCCCTTCTCCCGACCCATAGTCAGCAGTTGTATTGATGTTCAATGGTCATTAACCTTCATTTTATTTTAAAAATCATTGCATTTTCAGAAGCTCAGCAGCTTCAATATTATTGCAGACCCTCCCTGGAGGCTCACTGTTATCAATGCTTCCCGACATTGAGAACCTACATGTGTAGGAAGGAACTGCAGATGCTGGTTTACACTGAACATAGATACTAAATGCTGGAGTAACTCAGCAGGTCAGGCAGCATCTCTGGAGAGAAGGAATGGGCGACGTTTCGGGTCGAGACCCTTCTTCAGACCGAGAGTCAGGGGGGAGAGACTAGAGATATGGAAGGGTAATGTGCGTAAATGAGAGATCACTTATCCCTTAATATTCGATCACTGACATAATTTTGTTTCGTTTTGTTTATTGTGATGTGTACCGAGGTACAGTGTGAATCTTTTGTTACGTGCTAACCAGTCAGTGAAAAGACAATAAATGATTATAATCGTGCCATTCACAATATGCATACAGTATATGTGATAAGGGAATAACGTTTAGTGCAAGGTAAAGTCCAATTAAAGATAGTCTGAGGGTCACCACTGAGGTAGATGGTAGTTCAGCACTGCTCTCTGGTTGTGGTGGGTTGGTTCAGTTGCCTGATAACAGCTGGGAAGAAACTGTTCCTGAATCTGGAGCTGTGCGTTTTCACACTTCTATACCTTTCGCCTAATGGGAGAGGGGAGTGGGCAGGGTGCGACCTGTTCTTGCTGATGCTGCTGGCCTTGCCGAGGCTGCGTGAGGTGTAAATTGAGTCAATGGAAGGGAGGGAAGGGAGGAGGTTGGAGGATGGAGCTGCCCCCGAACCAATCATCCTAAACCAGGGCATCCCGATAAAATGCTTGCGGCATAGTGCATCTCCATTTGTGTATTCCCAGTGAATAACATGCAGAGTGTACTGCCATCCGCAAGTCCCCGGACCAAGGAAGCGTGCAGGGACACCAGGCACGATTCCAGCTGCTGGATCGGGTACTGAGAGATCTCGCCTCTCCACAGCTGTAACCATACTGACCATTTAGTGAATCGAACCATTGTTGGAGGAAGGAACTGCAGATTCTGGTTTAAACCGGATAGACCCAAAATGCTGGAGTAACTCAGCGGGAGAGAAGGAATGGGTGATGTTTCTGGTCGTCTAGTCTGAAGAAGGGTCTCATATCATATTATATCATATATATACAGCCGGAAACAGGCCTTTTCGGCCCTCCAAGTCCGTGCCGCCCAGCGATCCCCGTACACCAACACTATCCTACACCCACTAGGGACAACTTCTACATTTACCCAGCCAATTAACCTACATACCTGTACGTCTTTGGAGTGTGGGAGGAAACCGAAGATCTCGGAGAAAACCCACGCAGGTCACGGGGAGAACGTACAAACTCCTTACAGTGCAGCACCCGTAGTCAGAAACGTCACCCATTCCTTCTCGCGAGAGATGCTGCCTGTCCCGCTGAGTTACTCTAGTATTTTGTGTCTATCTTTGAGTCAAACCATTGTTTGATAATATGCTTATTAAGGAGTTCTTCCACAGTTCGGGTTATATCTGCCCAATGCCTTGCAGAAAAAGGGTCTTTCAAAAGTAGCCAGTAGCCAGTAGCAAGCTGAATGAAATGAAGAGGATTCTCCAGCACTAGTACAAATTCATGCCCTATCCACCAGGCCGCAATAAAATGGCTCAATAAGGCCCCCGTAATTGTACTGTCTCCGGGATGCCTTCAGCAACTCACCAATATTCCTCAGACAGCACCTTCCAAATCCACCAAAGATAGACACAAAATGCTGGAGTAACTCAGCGGGACAGGCAGCATCTCTGGAGAGAAGGAACGGGTGACATTTCGGGTCAAGTCCATATCCACCACCTATACCAGCGACAAGGATCGGGCTCGTAGAAACATGACATGAGTCTGAAGAAGGGTCTCGACCCGAAACGTCACCCATTCCTTCTCTCCCGAGATGCTGCCTGACCTGCTGAGTTACTCCAGCATTTTGTGAATAAAACATGGGAACCCCTCCAGCTGGGAGGTGCCCATCTAGCTGCGTACCATCCTGACTGCATAAACACATTGGCGTTCCTTCACCTTCGTTGGCTCACAATCCTGCAACTCCCTCCCCGACTGCATTGTGTGCTTCCCCACACCTTTAGTTTAGTTCAGAGATTTAGCGGCCCACTGAGATCGCTGATCTCCGCTTATTAACACCATCCTACAACCAGTCAAGACAATTTACATTTTATGCAAAGCCAATTAATCGATGAAACCAGTACACCTTTGGAATGTGGGAGGAAATTGAAGATCTCGGAGAAAACCCACGCGATCATGGGGACATCTTACAAACTCAGCACCCATAGTCAGGATCAAACCCAGGTCTCTGGCACTGAAAGAGCTGTAAGGCAGCAACTCTACCGCTGCGCCACCGTGCCGACCTGAAAGGCAGCGATGGTTCCAGGAGGAAGCCCATCAACTGGGGCAGGCAATGAAATCCCAGCTCAGCCTGAATCCTAAAAGATACACCAACATCCCTCTAATTGCTAAACATTTTAACTCCCCCTCCCTTTCCCACACTGACCATTCTGTCCTGGGCCGCCTCCACTGTCAGAGTGAGGCCCAGCGCAAATTGGAGGAACAGCACCTCATATTTTGCTTGGGCAGCTTACACCCCAGCGGTACGAATATTGACTTCTCTAACTTCAAGTAACCCTTGCTCTCTCTCCATCCCTCCCCAACCCTAGTTCTCCGACTAGTTTCACTGTCCTCCTGATTAATTTTGCTGATTGAATGCCTCCCACCTTCCCCTCAGCTAACAATGAACCATTCTACGTTTCCTTGATCATCGTCTGCTTTGATCTGTCGTTTTCACACCTTACCCTTCCATATCTCTATTGTCTCAGACTCAGTCTGAAGGAGGATCTCGACACGAAACGTCACCCATTCCTTCTCTCCAGAGATGCTGCCTGACCCGCTGAGTTACTCCACCCCTGTTCTTGGTGAAACAATTAAGCTATTTAGAAATGCCTGCATTTACATTGTTAACTCTATGTAATACTACACCCTAGGTTCTACAATCCTTGCCCTTAATCAATGAAAAGAATACTCCAGTGATGGAGGTCAAAAATTCTTATCTCATTCACAGAACATAACTCCAGATATTTCTCAGAGCAGATTCCAGCCACATCCAAGGAGATTTCCAGGATCCACAATCTATAACCAGTCACTGCCCTCAGAGTCTGAGCCCAAGACAACAAGGTGCAGGAGACCACTTCAATGCGTTTTTTCTCTCAGAGTCCAAGCCTCGTTTCGGTCTGCCCAACCACACGGGCTGGTACACTAGTCTTACTCAGGACCTGACGAATTCATGAGCCTTCTCATAAAATCGTAGATCACAGGATATAGGAGCAGAATTAGACCAATTGGCCCATTGATTCAAACATGGCCTTGGTGGCAGGCAGTGGTGTGACTCTTCTTAAGGCCTGATCAATCTTCCCAGGAAGGATGAGCCACAACGTTTGAGCGCTGGCCTCATTCACAGCCCCTCAGCACGCCCACACCATGTTCAGCCAGAGATGTCTCAGCAGTCAATGCGGGGAATGTATAAAATCATGAGAGGAATAGATTGGGTAGACGCACAATCACAGTAGAGTCTCTTGCCCAGAGTAGGGGAATCGAGAGCCAGAGGGCTTAGGCTAAAGGTGAAGGGGGAAAGATGTAATAGGAATCTGAGGGGGAACATTTCACACAAAGGTGGTGGGTGTATGGAACGAGCTGCTGGAGGAGGTAGTTGAGGCAGGGACTATCACAATATTTTAGAAACAGTTAGACAGGTACATGTGTAGGAAGGAACTGCAGATGCTGGTTTAAACCGAAGACAGACACAACAAGCAGCATCTCGGGAAAGAAGGAATGGGTGATATTTCGGTTCGAGACCTTTTTTCAGTCATTCCTTCTCTCCAGAGATGCTGCCTGTCCCGCTGAGTTACTCCGGCATTTTGTGTCTTTGGACAGATACATGGATAGGACAGGTGTAAAGGGATATGGGCCAAACGCACACAGGTTAGGCTAGTATAGATGGGGCATGTTGGCCGGTGTGCACAGGCTGGGCCAAAGGTCCTGTTTCCACGCTCTTTAACTCTATGGGTTGGTTCATCGTCAAGAAGTGCGGTCAACTTGGCCAGAAAAGCACATGTCCTTCCTCAAGCAAGGAAACAAAATGGAGGGGGAAATATCCAACCAGATGCATACATTTACCCTCCTTATTGACATTTTACAGCAAATACAGCATTTCTAATTTTACTCCCTCTTCTAACTGTGGAGGAAACAGCTCAAAAATAAAACTTCATGTTGCAGAAACGCGGTGCTCAGCTGAACCACACACTTATACGGCCAACGTAATTGAATTTACCTCTAATAAATATGATTTTAAGCATGCTCACAGTATCAGCACGAAACTTTATTATGTGGAAAATCCCTTCTGTTCTCCAAAGTGCGGGATTTCACATGTAATATAATTGCTTCTGCTCTGTTGTGGGGTCACAGCAAGAGAAACTGTGGTGTAAAGCAGTAAATTTTCATTTTGACACGCACTCTAATAAACAAAAAGCAAAGCTCCCCCAGTACTTGCACCTTGGTAGTTTATATTCCAAGCAATCTCTTCCTGAGTTGCTGCTCATCTGGTCTACCTACCATGGACTTCATTCACCCACATCCACGTCATATTTTATTTTCACGACTGAATTAACCCGCTCACAAATCGGCAAAAGAACAATAATCTCATTATCCCTTCACATTAAAGAGCTCGACAGTTCAACTTAACAAGCCCCCAAGTCCATACCTCCCTCCTTGTCGCGCACATCACACCAACACCCACCCACTGCACGATGACATGACCCTTGCTTTCCCCTTCAATGCTTGTTCTGGCAGTAGAGAGGATCACCACTGGAACAAGACCAGCTGGTTGGATCACTCTCAGCTCCTAAACTGTATCAGTTCATGAATGAATGAATGAATGAATACTTTATTGTCACAAGTGACAAGGCACAGTGAAATTCTTTGCTTTGAATACCCAAGGAATTTTTTAGATTTAGATTTAGAGATACAGCGCGGAAACAGGCCCTTCGGCCCACCAGGTCCGCGCCGCCCAGCGATCCCCGCACATTAACACTATCCTACACACACTAGGGACAATTTTTTTACATTTTGCCCAGCCAATTAACCTACATACCTGTACGTCTTTGGAGTGTGGGAGGAAACCAAAGATCTCGGAGAAAACCCACGCAGGTCACGGGGAGAACGTACAAACTCCGTACAGACGGCGCCCGTAGTCGGGATCGAACCTGAGTCTCCGGCGCTGCATTCGCTGTAAGGCAGCAACTCTACCGCTGCGCCACCGTGCTGCACAATGCAAAGAGTCACCACATAAAGGGCGCTGAGAAAGTTACAAGGTAATCCCACGCCAAGTCCTCCTTTGTCCCCCCCCCCCATCACGGTGGTCCCCCCACACTGGGGCTTCCTCGCAGTTGTTAAAAATGCAAAGGGCCACAAGCAGAAATGTGCCTTAGTCCGTTAGCGACTCATTCCAATAAAAAACAAGAAAGCAACCTAACAGGACACAAAAACTAAAAAACTCTTTTAGTTTAAATTATCCTTATCTCCCACCTTCTGTCTTTTCAACTCTGGCCTTTGTCCATCTATCTGCCTATCAAATCGCACTTGCCTGTATCCACCTATCACTTGCTAGGCTTCGTCCTGCCCTTCTTCTCTTTGAGCTTTCTTTCCCCCCCGCCCCCTCCCACCACGCCCCCACCCCCTCCCCCCCCCACCACAATCAGCGCGAAGAAGGGTCCTGACCAGTAACGTCACCCATCCATGTTCTCCAGAGATGCTGCCTGTCCCGCTGAGTTACTCCAGCACTCTGTGAAACGTCACCCATCCATGTCCTCCAGAGATGCTGCCTGACCTGCTGAGTTACTCCAGCACTCTGTGAAACGTCACCTATCCATGTTCTCCAGAGATGCTGCCTGACCTGCTGAGTTACTCCAGCACTCTGTGAAACGTCACCTATCCATGTTCTCCAGAGATGCTGCCTGACCTGCTGAGTTACTCCAGCACTCTGTGAAACGTCACCTATCCATGTTCTCCAGATGCTGCCTGACCCGCTGAGTTACTCCAGCACACTGTGAAACGTCACCTATCAATGTTATCCAGATGCTGCCTGACCCGCTGAGTTACTCCAGCACTCTGTGAAACGTCACCTATCCATGTTCTCACTGAGTTACTCCAGCATTTTGTCTGTAATTTGCTACCTCAGTTATAACATATTTTGTGACATTTTTCCTGGTGGAAGGAGTGAATTTCTGAATGCGACACCATTTTGAAGATGTATTTTGGAGTGTGTTTACCCACAACATATTCCATGCCAATTCATTGTACCCCATCTGACCAGACACCTCTGCCATATCTTTATCGCGTCTTCACAACAAACGTTCCTGTTCATCTTTGTGTGATTGGCAAACGCAACAACAACGTGGTTAGTGTCTTCACCCAATTACAAAATGTCAAAGATTGAGGTCTATCCCAATCTCTGTGAAGCTTAACTTGTTACATCTTGCCAGCCAGAAAATAAACTGATCATGGCTACTCTCTGATTCCCATTAACCAGTTGATTAGTTTCGTTTAGTTTATTGTCACGTGTACCGAGGTACAGTGAAAAGCTTTCGTTGCGTGCTATAAAGTCAGCAGAAAGACAATACACAATTACAATCGAGCCATTCACACTGAATAGATACATGATAAGGGAATAATGTTTAATGCAACGTAAAGACAGCAAAGTCCGATCAAGGATAGTCCAAGGGTCACCAAAGAGGTGGATAGTTCAAAGCTGCTCTGGTTTTGTGGTAGGATGATTCAGTTGCCTGATAACAGCTGGGGAGAAATTGAATCTGGAGGTGTGTGTTTTCACACTTCTGTACCTCTTGCCTGATGGGAGAGGGGAGAAGAGGGAGTGGCCAGGACGCGACTGGTCCTTGATTATGCTGCTGGCCTTGCCGAGGCAGCTTGAGGTGTAGATGGAGTCAATGGATGGGAGGTTGGTTTGTGTGGTGGTCTCGGATGCGTCCACAATTCGCTGCAATTTGTTTTGGTGTTGGATGGGGCAATTTAGGTAACATTTCACCCCACAAACTTTTAATTTCCATTGATTGGCGCCTTGCCAAATGCTTTTGAAAATCTAAATAGACTACATCCATTGGTTCCCCCAATCCAAAATACATGATACTTCTTGGAAGATTGGAAAAGAACAAACCCACGATAACAAAAGAAGGGGAAAATAAATGAGTAGAAATAAAAAATACCAGCATGATTCAGCTGGTATGATTGTACATTTTTAAACATTTATTTGTCTATCAGGATCCAGGCTTCAGGGGAGTTTGCTGCCCAATTCCCCAGGGTGGGTGGAAGCGGGCCATCGTGATCTACTGCCGACACTCTTGCAAAGGTGCTCCTCGTGTTTCAGGTTTGGAAGTTCCAGTATTTAAACCCAAACATGGATAATCTCATACGTTCACAAGTGAGAGGAACAGCATTAGGCCTTTCGGCGTATCCACGCTCCACCGCCATTCAATCCTGGCTGATCTACCTTTTCCTCTCAACCCCATTCTCGTGCCATCTCCCCACATCTGTACTAATCAAGAATCTACGCGTGCAGCGTAGGTTCACTAGGTTAATTCCCGGAATGGCGGGACTGCCGTATGTTGAAAGACTGGAGCGACTAGGCCTGTATACACTGGAATTTAGAAGGATGAGAGGGGATCTTATCGAAACGTATAAGATTATTAAGGGGTTGGACACGTTAGAGGTAGGAAACATGTTCCCAATGTTGGGGGAATCCAGAACCAGGGGCCACAGTTTAAGAATAAGGGTTAGGCCATTTAGAACGGAGATGAGGAAAAACTTTTTAAAACTGTGGAATTCTCTGCCTCAGAAGGCAGTGGAGGCCAATTCTCTGAATGCATTCAAGAGAGAGCTAGATAGAGCTCTTAAGGATAGCGGAGTCAGGGGGTATGGGGAGAAGGCAGGAACGGGGTACTGATTGAGAATGATCAGCCATGATCACATTGAATGGTGGTGCTGGCTCGAAGGGCCGAATGGCCTACTCCTGCACCTATTGTCTATTGTCTATCAGATACACACAAAATGCTGGAGTAACTCAGAGGGACAGGCAGCATCTCTGGAGAGAAAGAATGGGTGACGTTTCGGGTCGAGACTCTTCTTCCCGCTGAGTTAGTCCAGCTTTTTGTGTCTCTCTTCGGTTTAAACCAACATCTGCAGCTCCTCTCACACTAATCAAGAGAATCTATCTATCTATGCCTTATAAATATCCATTGACTTCGCCTCCACAGCCTTCGGTGGCAATGAATTCCACAGATTCACCACCCATCACTGAAGAAATTCTTCTTCATCGCCTTCCTAAAGGAACGTCCTTTAATTCTGAAGCTATGGCCTCTGGTCCTAGACTCTCCCACTCATCCAGGCCTTTAACTATTCGGTGCGTTTCAATGAGGTCCCCCCTCATCCTTCTAAACTCCAGCGAGTACAGGCCCAGTGCCGACAAACGCTCATCATATGTTAACCCACTCATTCCTGGGATCATTCTCGTAAACATCCTCTGGACCCTCTCCAGTGCCAGCACATCCTTCCTCAGATATGGGGCCCACAATTGCTCACAGTACTCTGTGCGATGGATAGATAGACGATGTGATGATAAATAGACAATACATTTATGTCAGGTCTGAAAGAGGGACCTACAGCTGATAATATTCCCAGAGACATGAGACTGCAGATGCTGGAATCTTGTGTAAAACACAATGTGTGGACCCCTGCCTCAGATTGAGAATGTTCCTATTTGTCTTCTGCGTACATGATCTTTTCTGGAAGAAACCAAGGACCTGGAAGGTGGGTCGGAGGAGCTCAGTCAAGTAATGACAATGCATTTCGTAGATTGGGCATTGTACAGCCACTGTGCTCGGTGTTAGGGTGCAAGTGTGTTAGAGTGGAGAATGGGTGCCAAAAGGGGGTGTTTTTAAGCGTACGTCTATCACTGTTCTGGCAAGCAGTGCACGGTCAAAACAAATAGCCTGCTCCAAATATCAAGAGCTCAGTTTCTACTAGTCTGAAGAAGGGTCTCGACCTGAAACGTCACCCATTCCTTCTCTCCAGAGATGCTGCCTGTCCCACTGAGTTACTCCAGCTTTTTGTGTCTATCTTCAGTTAGTTTCCACTATTTATTGCAATTATAAAGGAAAATCTAATTTTATCACAAAGTCAAATCTAAGGCAACAAGTTTGGTAATCTCTGGCTAAGATCTGTAAAACACAACAGATTCTATACATAATCACAGATGTAGAGTGCAGTTCATTCACATACCTTTTCTTAATTTGGAACTCCAATGTCTAATACTAGGGCGGCCCGGTGGTGCAGCGGTAGAGTTGCTGCCTTACAGCGCCAGAGACCCGGGATCCATCCTGACTATGGGTGCTTGTCTGTGCGCAGTTTGTACGTTCTCCCAGTGACCACGTGGGTTTACCCTGGAATCTCCGGTTTCCTCCCACACTCCAAAGACATGCAGGTTTAATGGGCTTGGAAAAACTGTAAATAATCCCTCGTGTGTGTAGAATGCTGTTAGTGCGTGGGGATCGCTGGTCGGCACGTACTCGGTGGGCCGAAGGGCCTGTTTCCGCGCTGTATCTTTGAACTAAACTAATCTAAATATGATGACTGGTGCAAGTCTGAATGGAGCAGTATCAATTTTGATGGAAAAGATCAATTCAGAGAGGAGTCCTGCAAAAAAACTAGATGTCCAAGATCAAACACAGGTCAGTGTACAGTGATCAAATCAGTGTACAAGTAATATTGCTGCTTGTAATCCCACTGTAATCAACAAAAACAATTGTACCTTTAGGAAGAGGGCAGAAAAAACAATTCACATCTAACAAGAGTTCAGTGAGCTGACTAGACACAGTAACCATGATCAGTCAGAAAGGCAGAAGAATTATTAGCTTCACCCTGAGCCACCTACTTAATGTAGGGCCACTGATGATGGTTAACAGAGCCAGGCAGAGGTGACAGGCTTTGGACCTGCTTGAGAAAATCCAATTGAAAAGCAGCCAAGGGGAACAACAGGGTAGAAACAGATGTTCAAGCTACCAAGAGTTACAGGTCTGTAGGGAGTATTTATGACTAAGGCTCCACACACATGCCAGTGTTGGAACTGAACCTTTAAACGTGTTACCTGCACACACCTCGTCTGTTCAGCTTGGCTCTCGCGGCATACCCAATGCACACCAAACCCCTCTCAACATGAAGATCGACACAAAATGCTGGAGTAATTCGGCGGGGCACATGAAATGTATGTGTGAAAATAATGAACGCGCAAAATCTCCTCCACTAAAAGGGAGTTTGAAAGACCCGAACAAAAAAACTTTCATTGCAAACACACGCCAGATCGAGTTAGCCCATAAATAAACTAATTTTCAACCCAGTGTGCACAGAGCCAAAGAAAACAAACCAAAGGAAAAGTGACACTCTTCACACACGTAAAAATAACAGCTTCGTGTACTGTAGTTTATCAGGTTTAGACAAGTCTGGGCTAAGACAGAAATTAGAGGAAATGTTTAATATGTTTTCCTGTAGAAGATCCAACTTTATCAACAGATAAGATTTCTGCAGCTTAGTGCAGTGTGAGTCAGGGAACTCTGGCCAAAAGTTTCAATTCAAGAGTCAAGAATATTTGATAGTCAAATATTTTATGCACCGAAACAGAATTATTAATTCTTTACTTACTGTAGTGTTTTTAGAGATACAGCACGGAAACAGGCCCTTCGGCCCACCGGGTCGATGCCGACCAGCGATCCCCGCACATTAACACTATCCTACAAACACTAGGGACAATTTTTACGTTTACCAAGCCAATTAACCCACAAACGTGTACGCCTTTGGAGTGTGGGAGGAAACCGAAGATCTCGGAGAAAACCCAAGCAGGTCACGGGGAGAACGTACAAACTCCGTACAGACGGCACCCGTAGTCGGGATGGAACCCGGGTCCCCAGCACTGCATTCGCTGTAAGGCAGCAACTCTACCGCTGAGCCATCGTGACCGCCGTGTAGCAGCAATAGCAGGTCTATAAACGCAACACTCAATACATAACACAATAAACAAAAGATAAGTTCAATAAATAAAAGGAAAATATTATTGCTCAACAAAACAGAAACTCTAAGACCCCAGTGCAACCAAGACAGTTGGAAGTTTAGTTGGTGTTTGGAGTGTTCAATAGACTGGCTGTTATTGAGAGGGAGCTGTAACTGTACAGATTTCTATACCTTCTTCCCAATAGACAATAGGTGCAGGAGGAGGCCATTCGGCCCTTCTTGCCAGCACAGCCATTCAATGTGATCATTCTCAATCAGTACCCCGTTCCTGCCTTCTCCCCATACCCCCTGACTCCGCTATCCTTAAGAGCTCTATCTAGCTCTCTCTTGAATGCATTCAGAGAATTGGCCTCCACTGCCTTCTGAGGCAGAGAATTCCACAGATTCACAACTCTCTGACTGAAAAAGTTTTTCCTCATCTCAGTTCTAAATGGCTTACCCCTTATTCTTAAACTGTGGCCCCTGGTTCTGGATTCCCCCAACATTGGGAACATGTTTCCTGCCTCTAACGTGTCCAACCCCTTAATAATCTTATACGTTTCGATACGTTCCCGATGGCAGGAGTGAAATGGCCAGGGTGTGTGGGGCCTTTGTGAAGCAGCACCTCTATAGATCATAACTGACTCTCTTCAACTTCTACAGGTGTGCAGCAGAGAGCATATTGACTGGTTGCATCACGGCCTGGTTCAGCAACTTGAACGCCCAGGAGCGAAGAAGACTGGCAAAAGTGGTGAACACTGCCCAGTCCATCACGGGCTCTGACCTCCCCACCATCGAAGGGATTTACCGGAGTCGCTGCCTCAAAACGGCAGCCAGCATCATCAGAGACCCACACCACCCTGGCCACACGCTCATCTCACCCCTGCCATCGGGGAGAAGGTACAGGAGCCTGAAAACTGTAAGGTCCAGGTTCAGGAACAGCTTCTTCCCTACAGCCATCAGGTTATTAAACACCACAACCTCAAATACGCTCCAAACTACATAGACTAGGGGCCATTGGTTTTGTCTTTTTGCATTATTATTGTTTGTTTTTAATGTGTGTGTGTGTGTGTGTACATATATATACAATATATATATATGTGTATACAATATATATATATATATATATATATATATATATATATATATATACGTAAACATATATATACGACATATATTATGTATATAATGTATGTATGCATGCATGTGTGAGTATGTGTATATATACACAGACTGAACATTTTTTTCTCGTTTATCATATAGTTTACAGTGCACTATGTTTACATATTCTGTTGTACAGCTGCAAGTAAGAATTTCTTAACCCTACAACGGGACCCGACCACTGGCCATATCTTCCCATCCCCTCCCCTCTCTGCGTTCCGCAGAGACCGTTCCCTCCGTAACTCCCTGGTCCACTCGTCCCTTCCTACCCAAACCACCCCAACCCCGGGCAGTTTCCCCTGCAACCGCACGAGATGCAACACCTGTCCCTTTACCTCCCCCCTCAACTCCATCCAAGGACCCAAACAGTCTTTCCAGGTGAGACAGAGGTTCACCTGCACCTCCTCCAACCTCATCTATTGCATCCGCTGCTCTAGATGTCAACTTATTTATATCGGTGAAACCAAGCGCAGGCTCGGCGATCGCTTCGCTGAACACCTGCGCTTGGTCCGCATTAACAAAACTGATCTCCCGGTGGCCCAGCACTTTAACTCTCCCTCCCATTCCCAGTCTGACCTCTCTGTCATGGGCCTCCTCCAGTGCCATAGTGAGGCCCGCCGGAAATTGGAGGAGCAGCACCTCATATTTCGCCTGGGCAGTTTGCAGCCCGGTGGTATGAGCGTCGACTTCTCCAACTTCAGATAGCTCCTCTGCCCCTCCCTTCCCCTCCTCCTTCCCAGATCTCCCTCTATCTTCCTGTCTCCACCTATATCCTTCCTTTGTCCCGCCCCCCTGACATCAGTCTGAAGAAGGGTCTCGACCCGAAACGTCACCCATTCCTTCTCTCCCGAGATGCTGCCTGACCTGCTGAGTTACTCCAGCATTTTGTGAATAAATCGATTTGTACCAGCATCTGCAGTTATTTTCTTATACTAAGAATTTCATTGCTCTATCTGGGACCTATGACAATAAAACACTCTTTGAGTTGATTTTTGACACCCTGTCCTTATCGAGGTAAAAGAGACTAAAACATATATCTTCAGTCAGGACCCACCGAAAAGGAAACAGTGTTTCAGTAACTTGCTGCCGATCAACAGGTTGTGGTCAAAGATAAACACAAAATGCTGGACTAACTCAGCGGGGCAGGCAGCATCTCTGGTTAGAAGGAATGGGTGACGTTTGGGGTCGAGACCCTTCTTCAGACAGGTAATGGTCTTCAATCTGAAGAAGGGTCTCGACCCCAAACGTCACCCATTCCTTCTCTCTAGAGATGCTGCCTGTCCTGCTGAGTTACTTCAGCATTTTGTGTCCATCTTCGGTTTAAACCAGCACCAGCAGTTCTTTCCTACACAATGGTCACTGTGTTTCTGGTCTCTGTTCATTCAAGGTGGGACGCCCCTCCTGCCTTCACGATCCATTACCGTCCCTGGTCGTACGGTGTTCCAACTTATCAAGGTCACTGCTAGCTGTCTTCTGAAGACCCACAAGATTTTGAGAGAACAAAAATAAATCATAGCTAAATACAGGATTTAATTTGGAGGACTTCAAGAGGCACATTGTTATTTTCAGCATGAGGTACGACATTGACCATTCAAATTGCCTGCCGCGGAAGATTATTCGCAAAAGGCAGCATTAATGCAAGGGATCTGTCATCAAGGCTGTGCATCCATTACCAAGACGCCTCTCGGAACTTCAAAATATTCAAAGCTGATCAATGAGGCGTGCAAAAATGAAAACTTCTCATGGTCCCTCTACTGCTGTTGTTATGTTATCGGCAGTAAGTTATTATTTACTATTTGCTATTTTTAATTTTTTTATTATTTATCAGCAGTAAGTTATTATTTGGGTGTCAATTTTGCAAAGTCAATTGAGCTTCTACATCAGCTCATGACAATTAACGGTTTGCTTCATATTTACTTACCTACCACTAATTGTTAAATTACACACACGCAATATCAAATAAGGTTTCAACGTCGGAGAACAAATGGGAAACCGGGTCCTGAGTGCAGTTCCGTTTGGTTTAGTTTATTGTCACGTGTACCGAGGTACAGTGAAAAGCTTTTGTTGCGTGCTAACCAGTCAGCGGAAAGACAATACATGATTACAATCGAGCCATTTACAGTGTAAAGATACATTATAAGGGAATAAAAGAGACTTAACCTCATAAACAGCTGACTGGTCAAGTTTCCTCTGCCATTTGGGATCTGCAATTCTTTAACCAAACCTTGACGGCCTGAGATAAAAGTACCTCATACCTCCCATTGACGATCATTGCCATCCATTCACTCACCATACCATTTGTCCCAGAGTCCTAGATTCCTACAGCCCTGGATTCCAATGGCACAAGAGCCCTAGATTCCTACAGCCCTGGATTCCAATGGCACAAGAGCCCTAGATTCCTACAGCCCTGTAAAAATTGTCCCTAGTGGGTGTAGGATAGTGTTAATGTGCGGGGATCGCTGGTCGGTGCGGACCCGGTGGGCCGAAGGGCCTGTTTCCGCATTGTATCTCCAAACTAAAGTAAACTAAAGTAATGCCACTCCATCCAAGACACCTTTACACCGATTCCTCTTTACTAATCCTCCTTCACTCTCTCCTCACCTACTAATCCCCGCCCCTCCAAACCACTGCAGAGTTCACCACCCACCTACACACTCAGGATCATTAACCTGGATGTCTATGGAAACAGGAGGAATTAATTTAGTTCATTCAGCTCAGTTTAGTTTATTGCCACGTGCAGTGAAAAGATTTAGTGGCACGCCAACCAGTCAGCGGAAAGACAATACATGATTGCAATCGAGCCATTCACAGTGCACAGAAGGGAATAATGTTTAGTGCAAGGTAAAGCCAGCAAAGTCCAATCAAAGATAGTCCGAGTGTCACCAATGAGGTAGATAGTAGTTCAGCACTGCTCTCTGGTTGTGGTGGGATGGTTCAGTTGCCTGATAACAGCTGGGAAGAAACTGTCCCTGAATCTGGAGGTGTGCGTTTTCACCTCTTGCCTGATGGGAGAGGGGAGAAGAGGGAGTGGCCAGGGTGCGACTCGTCCTTGATTATGCTGCTGGCCTTGCCGAGGCAGCGCGAGGTGTAGACGGAGTAAATGGAATGGAGGTTCGTTTGTGTGATGGTCTGGGATGCGCCCACAAAAAAGTGGGAGCACGTAGAGGTAACTCGCATGTGGAGGGCAGGAGAGATGAGGCAGCATCTGTTTGCTGCACGATTGACCAATTCCAAGAATGATTTTACACCTGGATCTAAAGCCAGCCAACATCCTGACTGCAAAGTAGATTTCTCCCTGATCTGACTATTTTGCAATCATGCAGCATTAATCTATTTTGCTAGATCCAAGATGGCGCCCAACCCAGGCGGCTCTTTGATCTGCAATCACAATGGACAATAGGCAATAGGTGCAGGAGGAGGCCATTCGGCCCTTCGAGCCAGCACCACCATTCAATGTGATCATGGCTGATCATTCTCAATCGGTACCCCGTTCCTGCCCTCTCCCCATATCCCCTGACTCCGCTATCCTTAAGAGCTCTATCTAGCTCTCTCCTGAATGCACTCAGAGAATTGGCCTCCACTGCCTTCTGAGGCAGAGAATTCCACAGATTTACAACTCTCTGACTGAAAAAGTTTTTCCTCATCTCCGTTCTAAATGGCCTACCCCCTATTCTTAAACTGTGGCCCCTGGTTCTGGACTCCCCAAACATTGGGAACATGTTTCCTGCCTCTATCGTGTCCAACCCCTTAATAATCTTATATGTTTCGATAAGATCCCCTCTCATCCTTCTAAATTCCAGTGCATACAAACCTAGTCGTTCCAGTCTTTCAACATGCGAAAGTCCCGCCATTCCGGGAATTAACCTAGTAAATCTACGCAGCACGCCCTCAATGGCAAGAATATCCTTCATTATCACGCATTATAAGCGCCCCACTCTTTTATATCTCTACTCTGATAACAATATTGCTTACTGTAACGATGCTCTGTACACTGTGAATGGTTCGATTGTGACCATGGGCTGTCTTTCCGCTGACTGGTTAGCACACAACAAAAAGCTTTTCACTGTACCTCGGTACACATCACAATAAACTAAGCTAAGTGGCCCAAAACATCTTTCATTTCTAAATTTACAAACAGTGTCAATGTAATCAATTTTTTATCCTTTATGCATTTTAAAAAATGAGTCATATTGTAAAATTGCATTTTGGTGCTGCAGAAAGTAGAGATTTTTATAATGCAAATAATATCTCAAAATTATTCAAATTGCCGTACAAAGTGCTGGACGAAACTTTCATACGTTTAACTGCAATTTAATTATATATAGCAAGTAACTGCAGATTTAGTTTAGTCTAGTTTAGAGATACAGCGCGGAAACAGGCCCTTTCAGCCCACCGGGTCCGCGCCGCCCAGCGATCCCCGTACATTAGCACTATCCTACACACACTAGGGACAATTTTTACATTTACCAAGCCAATTAACCTGAAAACCTGCACGTCTTTGGAGTGTGGGACGAAACCGAAGATCTCGGAGAAAACCCACGCAGCTCATGGGTAGAACGTACAAACTCCGTACAGACAGCGCCCGTAGTCGGGATGGAACCCGGGTCTCTGGCGCTGCAAGCGTTGTAAGGCAGCAACTCTACCGCTGCACAACCGCGCCGCCCTGCTTTACATTGAAGATAGACACAAAATGCTGGAGTAACAGCGGGACAGGCAGCATCTCTGGAAAGAAGGTGGGTATCTCTGGATAGAAGAAAGAAGGAATTTAATTATGCCTGCTTTTACCTGTGTTTGCAATTTTTTTAAATCAAATTCCTGATGTAGTACCTCCAGCCCATTTTAGGAAATAGCAAAGGAACCAGTCCCTTTCCTGCTAAATGTTAATTATTTTCTTTTTATTTCCAATTGAGCAAATTACTCCTTTACAACAACTGCATTCTTGTGCAACAAACTAAAATTATTTTCACACTTACAGTATTGAACCATTAAACCATAGCAAGGTTACACCTAAATATGCTCCTTCTCTTCGTTACTAAAAGGTACTTTTGTGTCAAGTCAAATAACATCAGATAAAAGTTCCAACCACGTCAAGTCAGAAAAATACATTTGCAGGAAATCTTATTTTTGAACTGGGTTTTGTGTTTAATGGCACACATCAACAGTACAGACATGTTGTACCTTCAAGTGTAAAGTTGATTGGCACATACTTTTACAAAATGACTGTAATTACAAAGAAAAACAAGTACAAACTACATCTGTTCTATGTAACAGGCGTGTGTTCCCATTGAAATCACATACAGAATGTCAGAAATGCCATTTGGACCACTTCACATGCCGTGTCAGTTGGGGATGACGAGAAACAGTTTAATAAGCATCAGCAGGACTTCGTAAACACCACTGACCAAAAAATGCCCCAAAATTGTCAGACTCCATTGATGACAGTAACATAAACTTGGCACTTTGTGAAGCCAATGTTACCAAGTTGGTCAATATACCCACAGGAAACGTACATTTCAGCTTTACATCTGTGAAATATTTCAAATTGTCACAGGGAATTATAAAACTTGCAGTAGATTTCAGTCTTGGAACAATATACTTTGCAACTACTTTTATTTGACTAATTATGCCACTAGTTGTGCAACAAAGGTGATTATTTGCTCCAGTGATTTCTCAGTTCTTCCACAATTGTGAATATAACCAAAATATATGTTTATATTTTCAATAAACAGTTACCCATTTCTCCTGTCCCATTCAGTTACTCCAGCACTTAGTGTCTATCTTCGGTGTAAACCAGCATCTGCAGTTCCTTCCTACACTTGACATCTTTAGGTCCAAGTTTATTATTTCACAAGTACAGAGCAGAGTTGCAGTGAGAAGCTTTGTGTTGCAAGCTATCCAATCCGATCAGACAATACTATACATAAATACAAGCAAGTCAAACTCAGGTACAATGAGCAGAACAAAGGGGCAGATACAAAGGGGAGTGTAGGATATAGTTCTCAGCATTGTAGCACACCAGTCCCACAGACAAAATCCAGTCCGCAATGGGGCAGAGGTGAATCGGACAGTACCCAAGTCACGTTTTATCTCTAAAGTTAAACTCTAAAGACCATCACCAGCAGTCGAGCGCATCAATAGATAGTTGTGCATGTCCAAGAAGTGCAATGTTCTGGTGAGGTTTCAACGCTTGTTCAGCTTGCTAATTCCCTCCACCCAAAACCAAAGCAACCAGTTGAGCTGCTTGTCAAGGTTAATAGCAGCGCTTTGTCCAATATCCAAATAAATGCACTTACAATACCTGCAATAGTTGCATTTAACATTTGAATAATTCTATCTAAGCATTCTATCTATGCATCTTCTGTTCGTCAAGGTAAAGACACTTCATGAAACAAGAGCAGTCTCCCCTTTTATCCCGGTATGTAAAAAACCCAATTGTTATGATTTATACTTTTTCAGAGCTGCTTAATAGTTTGAAGGTTATTATTTAAAATAATAAAGGATCAAAACATCATAGCAGCCTTATCAACTGATCCACAATGTTCGCTTAGTGTGATGACTTGGTTTGCTTTTCAATGACAGAAAATATTATGTGCAAAACCTATTTTGTTGCTAAATTGTGGCACAGACAAGATTTGCACATTTCTATGTGGCATAGAAAGTACAAAGATACTTATTCATTTTTCATGTTAGACAAATATGTTCAATTTCTTAATGCCGTTTTTTTGGCAATATACGTTTATATTGTTATACGTTGATGGTATTAGCCCAATTATACTTTACTGGTATCCACTCAAACAAGAAGGACCACAAGCAGTAATGACCTGGCTTTGACCAAAGGTGAATGGATGCCCACTGTTTCACCAATGCTGTTTTATGAAAGAATACAACTAATTTAGCCCAGAATATCGCTACAAATTTCACCCTGGCTGTTGAATTCAGATGGTGAGGTATCATTTTATCTAATGCTTGATATTAGATCATTAGACCAACGTATCACCGGTTCCTCACTCCCCTCCATTGAGTCTATCCAGAGTAGGCGATGTCTGCGAAGGGCGCGCTGCATCGTCAAGGACAGCTCTCACCCCAACCACAGATTGTTTACCCTCCTCCCATCTGGGAGGGGCTACAGGTCTCTCCGTTCCCGGACCTGCAGGTTCAAGAACAGCTTCTTTCCTGCGGTCGTTACCTTACTTAACTCTGCGCTTCGGTGATTGCTGCCACCCCCCCTCCCCCCCCCCCCCCTCGGGCACTCCTCCCATCAGTGACTGATCTCGCTCACCGGAATTTCCACTACCGCTACTGTGCATATATGTATATATTATATGTTTTACTATTCCATCACATGCACTCTGGTTAAGATGCTAACTGCATTTCGTTGTCTCTGTACTTGTACACGGCACAATGACAATAAAGTTTGTATTGCATTGTATTGTATTGTATAAAAAGGAAATTAAAAGATATGTGAACAGAACTGACACTCGCTGTTCAGTAGAAGTTCAGACAGTAATGTGGATGTCATAGAGTGATACAGCATGGAAACAGGCCCTTCAGCCCAACTTACCCGCACAGACCAACATGGCCACACTTGCCCCACCTGCCTGCTTGGACCGTATTCCTCTAAACCTGTCCTACCATGGCCCTGTCTAAATGTTTCTTAAATGTTGCAAATATCCTTGCCTCAACTACCTCCTCCGGCAGCTTGTTCCATACACCCACCACCCAATGTGTGAAAAAGTTACCCCTCAGGTTCGAATTAAATCTTTCCCCCTTCACCTTAAACCTATGTCCTCGGGTCCTCCAATCTGGGCAAGAGACTGTGCATCTACCCGATCTATTCCTCTCATGGTTTTATGCACCTCTATGAGATCACCCCTCACCCTCCTGCGCTCCAAGGAATAGTGTCCCAGCCTGCTCAACCTCTCCCTGTATCTCACACCCTGGAGTCCTGGCATCATCCTCAATCATTATGACGTCTGCTGGCTTTTCTCCACTTTGGAATTGAGGTGCAGTCTCGTAAATGTGCTGTTAAGTACGATCTGAATTCAGCAGGAATTAATACCATATCTAACACATAGCGTCAACAAAGGACTGATTTTGTGAATCAAATTTGACATCAACCCTGAGAAATTATCAATGTTTCCTTGCATTTTTCCAAATTCTGCACAGGGGTCAACATGTAATTAAAAAATGATACAAACTAACTCCAACGGCAGCACAGTGGCACAACAGTAGAGTTGCTGCCTGACAGCACTTGCAGCGCCAGACACAGGTTCAATCCCGAGTACGGGCGCTGTCTGTACAGAGTTTGTACGTTCTCCCCGTGACCTGCGTGGGTTTTCTCCAAGATTTTCGATTTCCCCCCACACTCCAAAGATGTACAGGTTTGTAGGTTAATCGGCTTGGTATAATGAAATTATCCCGAGTGTGTGTGCAAGGATCGCTGATCGGTGTGGACTTGGTGGGCCGAAGGGCCTGTTTCCGTGCTGCATCTTTAAAACTAAAAACTAAAGCTAAAACTCGAAAGATGAAAGCTTAAAAGAAAGAAAGATCTCTCGAAGGTCAGAATTGAATCTCCTGTGCAAATTTATTTATGATATAACTGCTCTTGAGAAAGCACACGGCAATAAATTATGCAGAATTTACAAAGAAGTTGATCACGTTGGTCTATCATAAGCAATCCTGGTAAAGATTTTAACAGAGACAAAAATCAAAAAACTGTCGATGCTGGATAACTGAAACATAATTTAAAAATGCTGGAAACACTCAGCAAGCCAGGCAGCATCAGCGGTAAGAGAACCAGAGTTATCGCTTCAAATTGAAGACTTTTATATCATAGAAACATAGAAAATAGGTGCAGGAGTAGGCCTTTCGGCCCTTCGAACCAGCACCGCCATTCATTGTGATCTTGGCTGGTCATTCACAATCAGTAACCCGTGCCTGCCTTCTCCCCATACCCCTTGATTCCCACTAGCCCCTAGAGCTCTATCTAACTCTCTTAAATTCATCCAGTGAATTGGCCTCCACTGCCCTCTGTGGCAGAGAATTCCACAAATTCACAACTCTCTGGGTGAAAAAGTTCCTTCTCACCTCCGTTTTAAATGGCCTCCCCTTTATTCTAAGATCGGAATTCTAATCAGAGTTAGGAAAGAAAGTAACCCTGTTCGTCTTAAGTGCAGAGATGAGAGAGGGACAGAGAGGACAATAGGATCACTTGTGATGGGGTAAGCTCAGGGTTGGCGTGGGGTACGTTGAACTGGTCGCCCAAGCCATTCCCTTCACAACTCCCTGGTCCATTCTCCTGACCATAACAACCACTTCCCTTCTTCCAGCACCTTCTAGTAGCCTCAGAAAGCAAATCCCTGACCTTTAACCTTCACCCTTCACCCTCCCCATCATCCAGGAAGCCAAGCAGGTGGATGATCCCCTGTTCTTTTTCCAGCCCATGCAAGATCATTTTCCTGCATTCAGTCTTTACTTTAGACTTTAGAGATACAGCGTGGAATCAGGGCCACCAAGCACACGCCAACCAGCACTATCCTACACACTGCCGACAATTCACAGAAGCCAATTAACCTACAAACCTGCACGTCTTTGGAGTGTGGGAGGAAACCACACCGGCGTCACGGTGGCGCAGCGGTAGAGTTGCTGCCTTTCAGCGAATGCAGTGCCGGAGACTCAGGTTCGATCCTGACTACGGGTGCTATACTGTACGGAGTTTGTATGTTCTCCCCGTGACCTGCGTGGGTTTTCTCCGAGATCTTCGGTTTCCTCCCAAAGACGTACAGGTATGTAGGTTAATTGGCTGGGCAAATGTAAAAATTGTCCCTAGTGTGTGTAGTATAGTGTTAATGTGCGGGGATCGCTGGGCGGCGCGGACCCGGTGGGCCGAAGGGCCTGTTTCTGCGCTGTATCTCTAAATCTAAAAAAAAAATCTAAACCTGGGGAAAACGCACGCAATTCATGGGGGGAACGTACTAACAGCACGTGCCAGGATTGAACCTGGGTCTCTGGCGCTGTAAGGCCGCGGCATTGCCGATGTGTCACCGTGCTACCCCAGTCGGAGTGGGAATGAGATGGAGAAGTACAATGTGGTCTCCTCTACATTAGGAGCATGGTGGCGCAACTGGAGACCCGGGTTCCATCCTGACTACGGGCGCCGTCTGTACGGAGTTTGTACGTTCTCCCCGTGACCTGCGTGGGTTTTCTCCGAGATCTTCGGTTTCCTCCCACACTCCAAAGACGTGCACGTTTGTAGCTTAATTAGCTTGGTAAATGTAAAAATTGGCCTTAGTGGGTGTAGGATACTGTTAATGTGCAGGGATCGCTGGTCTTGTATTTCTTAACTAAACTAAAACTAAACACAGAAGAACCAGATGCAGTCTGAATGATCATTTATGGGGTTGAACTTGGGTGTATTCAGTCTGACAGAGTTCTCAGATTTTAATTCTCCATCTAACTCCGACTCTAATTTGCCTGCACATCTTGAACTATCGCAAGCCTCAAATTATTCCCCAACCACAATCCGGCCTGATCTACTGAGTGTGGCAGCATTGACTGAAGAAGGGTCTCCACCCAAAACGCCACCCATTCCTTCTCTCCAGAGATGCTGCCCGTCACACCGAGTTACTCCAGCATTTTGCGTTTATCTTTGGTGTAAACCGGCATCTGCAATTCCTTCCTACACAGTGTACCAGCATTCCTGTTAAGTTCTATTAGGTATTGTTTAAGTCTTACACCACAAGAGGGCAAGGAAATAAAAAAATTAAATTAATACTGATCTTGCATTTTCTGCAATCTGTACAGAATTTAGTTTATGTAATTGTTTACAAATTTGAAGCCTCATTACTGTAAGAAAATAACTGCAGATGCTGGTACAAATCGAAGGTATTTATTCACAAAATGCTGGAGTAACTTAGCAGGTCAGGCAGCATCTCAGGGGAGAAGGAATGGGTGATGTTTCGGGTCGAGACCCTTGAAGGGTCTCGACCTGAAACGTCACCCATTCCTTCTCTCCTGAGATGCTGCCTGACCTGCTGAGTTACTCCAGCATTTTGTGAATGAAGCCTCATTACTGATCGCTGTCTCACCTGCCTATCGCTCTCATTATCTTTCTACATCATCGTCTATATCTCTCGTATCCCTGTTCCCTGACTAATCTGAAGAAGGGTCTCGACCCGAAACGTCACCCATTCCTTCTCTCCAGAGATGCTGCCTGTGCCGCTGAGTTACTCCAGCATTTTGTGTCTGCCTTTGGTTTAAACCAGCATCTGCAGTTCCTTCCTACACCTCTTGTCCGTCATTTAGCCAGGTTTCCTTGCATTCCATTTCTCCAACTACCTGACTGTAGTTTGGTTCAGACTGGGTCCACTCTATTCAGATCAGTTCCACACCAGTGATGGATGTCTTTTAGGTTAGTTTAGTTTAGTTTAGAGATACAGCGCGGAAACATGCCCTTCAGGGCACTGAGTCCGTGCCGACCAGCGATCCCTGCACATTGACACTACCCTACACACGCTAGGGGCAATTTACATTTTATAGCAAGCCAATTAACCTACAAACCTGTACATCTTCGGAGTATGTGAGGAAACCAAAGATCTCGGAGAAAAGCCGTGCAGGTCACGGGGAGAACGTACAAACTCCACACATACAAGCACCGGTAGTCAGGATCGAACCTGGGTCTATGGCCCTGTAAGGCTGCCTGCACCACCTTAGTGAAATGCAGGGACAATCCTCAACCAATGGTCTGACTAAATGTGGCAGGTATTGTCCGAGTGGAGAACAGAAGCAGGGTTTCAGGTGAGGTTGTGCTCAGCAACGCAGAAACTCTCCATGGATTTCCTGCCACTTGTACAGTTGTCAAGTTATCCAGCATCGACAGCAGGCATCTTGGCATCTGACTGAACGCCCTCCAGAATTCGCAGAGGGAAAAGGTTGCATTAGAGGCAGTAGGGAGCAGGATGAGGAAGTCATTTGAGCTGGAGAGACACAGCTGTGTCAGCTGGGGAAGGATAAGCATGTTCTCAAATCTCCACACTTAACACAACGTCCATTAATCACGGATAATCAAGAAAGCCCACCAGTCAGACGGCACACACTGGCTCATTAGTGTGCCCTGTGAGTGCTAAAAAGCTCATCTTGTCAAAGTACTCGTGGTCACTGGTACTCTGGAGGCAATACCTGGCAGATAAAGTCTTCAATGGACTTTGACTTTACTAAACCACGTCAACCCCCATCATTTCTCCACTTTCACATGGTTTGTGACACAGTAACAATCCATTCTCCTCCCCTTTCAAATAAAGAATGTTTAAATACTCCTCCAAAAAATAGAGTTTAGCTTTAGTTTTAGAGATACAGCACGGAAACAGGCCCTTCGGCCCACCGAGTCGGCACCGACCAGCGATCCCAGCACATCAGCACTACCCTACAAACCTGTCGGTTAATTTGTAAGCCAATTGACCCACAAACCGTCTTTGGAGTGTGGGAGGAAACCAAAGATCTCGGAGAAAACCCATGCATGTCACGGGGAGAACGTACAAACACCCGTACAGACAGCATCCGTAGTCGGGATGGAACCCGGGTCTCTGGCGCTGTGAGGCAGCAACTCTACCGCTGCACCCAGAGATCCCCGTGAAATGAATCTTTATGCCATTCATTCATGGACTCCCAGCCCAAACGCTGCAGGTCACATTAAAGCCCATTTCCCTGACAATTTGATTCCCCACCTCCAGTTCCCCGTGAATACTTGCAGGAATAACACTGCACCAAGCTGTGTAGATCGTTACAGGAAGGATTTGCTGTATAAAGAGCCCTCACTAATTGCACCATGACCTAGTGTGATAATTCCAACCCACAGGAACACAAGAGGCTGTGGAGAGTGGTGGACTATTACAAGAGGCGGTCCATTAAAAGCATCTACAGCAGGCGCTACCTCAAGAAGGCAGCATTCATCATCAAGGATCTCCACCATGTGGGCTGGGCCCTCTTCTCACTGCTACCATAGGGCAGGAGGTACAGAAGCCTGAAGTCCCACACCATCAGGTTCAGGACCAACTACCTTCCTACAGCACATGCCTAATCCTACTTTGACAACAGAACACTTTGAACCATCTCTGGCACCAGCATGGACATGTTTTTTTAATAATTGTGTTTTGTAGGAATATCTTGTTTTTTCTCTATAGTGTGTAATTTATGTACAATTTTTGTGTGTTGCCTTTCGGCTATTAAACACTACAAGCTCAAATAAGCTTTGAACAACATAGACTATTGTTATTATTACCCTGTTATTGTTTGTTTTCTGTGTGTACGTATGTGTGCTATCAGTGTGCTTGTTAACAGCTTGTTAATTAGGAATTAAGGTTAATTTGTGTGTACGTCTGTATAAAGTTCTATCATGCATGTGTGTATTTGTGAGTGTGTGTGAATATATATACACACACTGAACTTTCTTTTTCTTTCTCGTTTATTATATTGTTTAGTGTACAATGTTTACATATTCTGTTGTGCTGCTGCTAGTAAGAATCTCATTGTTCTATCTGGGACATTTGGCAATAAGTCACCCTTGACTCTTGTCTGAGTCTATGTGCGTGTGCTGCTGCAGCAAGCAAGATGCTCCTTTTACCTGTACCTCACCGTATTCATGCAGGTGACAATAAACTCCACTGGACTTGACCAATGTTCTGCATAAACTGTACATTGGTTTTGGGATGTTTCAGGGCTGTGAAACGTCTGCTCTTTCACGACACGTTCCATCAAAGTATGAAAGCTTGTTAACAGCTTGTTAAAGAGGTAATTAGAAATGAAGGTTAATTAAGAAAATAGTACTGTTTCCACAGTTACAGAAAAGGAATGCAAAGTCTGGCATTGAGGAGCTGAGGGGTGGCACGGTGGCACAGCGTCAGAGACCCGGGTTCCATCCTAACTATGGGCACTGTCTGTACGGAGTTTGTACGTTCCCCCTGTGACCAGTGTGGGTTTTCTCCGAGATCTTCGGTTTCCTCCCACTCTCCAAAGACGCGCAGGTTTGTAGGTTAATTGGCTTGGTATAAATGTAAATTGTCCCTAGTGTGTGTAGGATAGTGCTAGTGTGCGAGGATCGCTGGTCGGTGCGGACTCGGTGGGCTAAATCTATACTAAACTAAAAGGAAAAGCAGCATTTATGTGGGGTTTTTTGCAATCTGCGTGCAAGATGGTTTATGCATCTGTAAACCAGACAGAAGGTACACAGACACAGGTTCGATCCTGACTACGGGTGCTGCACTGTAAGGAGTTTGTACGTTCTCCCCGTGACCTGCGTGGGTTTTCTCCGAGATCTTCGGTTTCCTCCCACACTCCAAAGACGTACAGGTACGTAGGTTAATTGGCTGGGTAAATGTAAAAATTGTCCCTAGTGGGTGTAGGATAGTGTTAACGTACGGGGATCACTGGGCGGCACGGACTTGGAGGGCCGAAAAGGCCTGTTTCCGGCTGTAGATATATGATGATGATATGAAGGTACATGTAACCGTGGAGAATGAGAATGGTATTCACTGAGATGTTAGACCTGAGAGCACCAGTTTAGTTTTTCCAATGGGAACTCAAACTGAAAACAAGCTGAGTATTCAACAAGGAGAAAGCTGCAGTTAAAATCATTTTCAGCACATGCTAAGCCTTGGAATACCATATCAGTGAACACGTACCCACAGGTGGCAAAGAGCAAACAATACTATTTTAAATGATTGGACTGAATATTATAAAACATTTTATCTTGATATGCCCTTTGCTCCTAAAATTGTGAATTAGTTGTTTTGACATGAGCTTGTAATGGATAAAACCTAACCCAGACAAGCACGAGCAAACACATTTTTAAATCCTGGGAGAATAAAATTCAACTGCTTCTCCACCCAAAACAATTTGCCACATTTCAGAATGCTACATTGCAAAGAGGATTCAGCGTTACCAATGCTAAATATCCATAATTTTCTGTAGAACATAATGCTGGAGATTAATGCAAGGATTAGGTGATGTTTCAGGTTGAGACCCTTCTTCAGATGGAGAATCAGGGGTGAGGGAGACATAGAGATATGGCATGGTGAGGTGTGAAAACACTGATCAAATATGTTTTCACACCTTACCCTTCCATATCTATGTCTCCCTCTCCCCTGACTCTCAGTCTGAACAAGAGTCTCGACCCGAAACATTACCTACTTCTCTCCAGAGATGCTTCCTGCCTCGCTGAGTTACTCCAGCATTTTGTGCTTATCTTCAGTGTAAACCAGCATCTGCAGTTCTTTCTTACACATAGCAAAATGCTGAATGTCAGATCTTGTGACACATTTGTTGGCCCATTTACAAGATATAATGTTGGCAAAGCAGGAGTTTGCAAGATTTGCCTTCAATCCAAATTAGAGAAGTGCTGTTGAGAGTTCATTACGATGTCCAAAATTTCAAATGAGTTGACGTTGCACTTTAAACAAAAGAACTGTCAACAAAGGTCAAAGTTCTGTCAGCAAAGGTCAAAGTTATTCCATTTGAACCACAAACGACAATCCATGTCTCAGTCTCCTAACGATTGTCACAACTTGGAATAAAAGGACAAAACGATTGCAATGTTAAATTCTTTCAGTTTAAATGGGGAGCTATGAGGTTATGTAACATTCTTCATGTTTCAGCATGTTCTTTGAAGAAGTCTGAAGAAGAGTCTCGACCCGAAATGTCACCCATTCCTTCTATCCGTAGATGCGACCTGTCCCGCTGAGTTACTCCAGCATTTTGTGTCTATCTTCGGCAAGAACCCCCAGCCCCACTCCTTGATACATATCCGTTATATCGAGACTCACTCATTTGCACAAAATTAGCAGGCTGGCTTAGGGAGAGTTTGTGAACCTATTAACCACATCCAACCCACATCAGGTGAAAATAAATCCCCAAAGCATACAATTCCAACAGTAAAGTTTTTAAAGAACTTTGGACTTCACTGGCATTATCGTGTAAATGGCAACAAAACCTTAATCTTTCCACACACACAAGCTAAAATTTCACTTGGAGCAGATGTACTTTTTTTTCCAGTTTTCATACAATAAGTTGTAATGACTGCCAATAAATAAAACATCACAACAGTAACAGAAATGAATGAAAAGCAAATTTAAACTTCAAAGTAGTAGGAGAAATGAACAAGGAAATAGCCTCAAATAATTCTGCTTTTGCTCCACATGCTACAATTAAAAGTCAACTGTGTCAGTTGCCCACCAATACTCTGACGAAGAACCACTTACAGAAATACTCTCAGACTCAGGCAATGAAGAAAATAACGCCAAAAAGGGGAGAAAATCTTCTCGAGTGAATGTTAACAGATCTATCAAAGTGAAATGAGGCTCAGTAATCCAATCTGGGTGTTGCAGAGAGCAATCGTGACCTGCCCTCAACTGGATTACTGCTTCGTAGTAATTCATCTGCAGCTACCCATTGCCCTCCAACACGTTCACTCTCCCTGCTGTACAGCTAATAGATTCTGCAACAATTAGGAAGGTCACAGGCACTTGCTAGGTGATCCTGCTAAAGCCAGTAGATAAATTGTTTTATTGTTCAAAGTCTCAATTTTTATTACTGAACAGCTGAGGTCCACAATAAATTATTGTTGGTATTGGCATTGACAATGCCTGCAGATGATTGACATTCTGAATGAATGCACCTGAAATTTATATCCAATTTGATTTTACTGAACTATACAGATTTCTAGAGGGGGGGGGGAATTATCTCTGCAATGTTAGCACACAAACGCATTTGTGCAGTAAATAACTCGCTCTAGTAATACAAGAACAGCAACTCTGAACTAACATCACCGGAGGACAAGTATCATTTAGTATAAGAAGATAACTGCAGATGCTGGTACAAATCAAAGGTATTTATTCACAAAATGCTGGAGTAACTCAACAGGTCAGGCATCATCTCGGGAGAGAAGGAATGGGTGACGTTTCGGGTCGAGACCCTAGAAGGGTCTCGACCCGAAACATCACCCATTCCTTCTCTCCCGAGATGCTGCCTGACCTGCTGAGTTACTCCAGCATTTTGTGAATAAATACCTTCGAGAAGTATCATTTAGTTGACCATCTAATTATTTTGCCAACCATTCTCTACTCAGTTTGCCAATCTTAAAAAAGTCCATGCAATGGAAAAAAATAATGCTGCACTTCAAAACTTTGAAGTGAAATTATGATCAGATCCCTTGAGATAACTCATTTTCGGGAAAGCAGGGCAGTGGTCGGGCAGGGCAGAGATGAGGCGATGTTGCCATCTGGTGGTACGCATTGGGAAGTTGGCTGCTTCCCAGAATGGCGACAGTCAAGGACTTGCTGCTTTGAAACAGACACATCTTCGTGCAATGCAGGCGGCAAAGGTAAGACCGGGAGCACTAATTAATCATTGCATGGAATCAATTACCAGTTCTTGTTTTTGCAGTCTCCAGCAACTTACGCTGTGTGCTTTCTGCTTATTAATTGCAGATGCTTCAATTAAGCAAATGTTAATATCCGTTTGCAATTTGCATGCTTGTCTTTAAACCACAGCATGCATATTTCTGTGTTGTGGAACACAAGACTGGATGTAAACATGCGTCACTAAAGCAGGATTGTTGTTGCTCACAACTTATCCCATTCCATATCTAATACAGGGGCAAATGTGGGTCTCCTACCTCAGCACCGATATCCCAAACTAAATTCTCAGAAGATGACAACATCGCATCCTCAACAAATATCCACGTGTCTGACATTCTGGTGATCAAACATTGTGAGCATTCATGAGCATTCAGAGGATTTCCTCACTACATAGTTGTACTCATTTACGGGATGTGTACAATGTCAACAAGGGCAATTATTGCTGATTTCTAAATGCTCTGATAAAGACAGAGGAACGCCACTGTCTAAAACAGTTGTCGTCTGTGTGAAGCAAGTAGTCCCCAGGAGCTCCAAGCAATGGATGCCTTCACCATTCTCTGTGATAGAAACCAGAAGTCTACAATGATGCATCTAATGTGCAGGAAGAACTGCAGATGCTGGTCTAAACCAAAGATAGACGCATAAAGCTGATGTAACTCAGCGGCTCAGACAGCATCTCTGGAGAAAAAGGAATAGGTGACTGCGGTGCTGGCTCGAAGGGCCGAATGGCCTCCTCCTGCACGTAATGTCTATGTGACGTTTTGGGTCAAGCTCTGAAGAAGGGTCACGATTCAAAACATCACCTATTCCTGTTCTCCAATGATGATGCAGACTAATGGACCAAGTTATACACATTAATCTTATTAAAGTGGGAGGGTTTGGCAGCAGGGGGTGAGAGGATACGGTTGGCAGCGGAGGCGAGGCCCTCTGCCCAACTTTATTGTCCAGAGACTTGGGACGTTCCACTCATGAGCCTCTCATAGAAGCTGAGGTGGAGAAATAGGAGGGGCATTATGCTGCGACTCACTGATGCAGACAGTACCGACAGTCTCACTACTGCAACCCATGACAAGTAAGCACTACTGACCAACGTCTAGAGCAGAAGCATTGAGCAGAACGAGCAAAGCTCCTTCCACTGAAGAACTGACCATTCCTCAGGCAGTGGTGAAGCAATTGTGAGCACGTTTGGGCCCCTTATCTGAGGAAGGATGTGCTGGCTCTGGAGAGGGTCCAGAGGAGGTTTACGAGAATGATCCCAGGAACGATTGGGTTAACATATGATGGGCGTTTGATGGCTGGGGCTCTACTTACTGGAGTTTGGAATGATGAGGTGGGACCTCATCGAAAAGTATAGAATAGTGGTGTGAGTGGATAGAGTGGTGTGGAGAGGATGTTTCCACCAGTGGGTCTATGATCAGAGGCCATAGCCTCAGAATTAAAGGATTTTGTTTTAGGAAGGAGATGAAGAGGGCTTTCTATAGTCAGAGGGTGGTGAATCTGTGGCAGTGGATATTTCTAAGATAGATTCTTGCTTAGTACGGGTATCAGAGGTTATGTGGAGAAGGCAGGAGAATGGGGTTGAGAGGGAAAGATAGATCAGCCACAATTGAATGACAGAATAGACGATGGGCCGAATGGTCCAATTCTGCTCCTACCCTTCTAAACATGAGAATAAATCTTCCTTGCCTTGTAAAGGACTCTCTGAAGGCTGCCAAACAGTCAAATTTCTCAATTAATGAAAGCCAAAGCAAAGATAGTTTTATCAACAACAGCTGTAGTGGTGAGGATTTCTTGGCAAACCCAAAGGAAATCATTACATGCAATCAACTGGTTTAATTTCGGATCATTAACAAGACGCACAATGATTAAACAGCTGTACCAGCAGCCACACATCGTGTAAGGAAATAACTGCAGATGCTGGTACAAATCGAAGGTATTTATTCACAAAATGCTGGAGTAACTCAGCAGGTCAGGCAGCATCTCAGGAGAGAAGGAATGGGTGACGTTTCGGGTCGAGACCCTTCTTCAGACTGATGTCAGGGGGGCGGGACAAAGGAAGGATATAGGTGGAGACAGGAAGATAGAGGGAGAACTGGGAAGGAGGAGGGTAAGAGAGGGACAGAGGAACTATCTGAAGTTGGAGAAGTTAATGTTCATACCGCTGGGCTGCAAGCTGCCCAAGTGAAATATGAGGTGCTGTTCCTCCAATTTCCAGTGGGCCTCACTATGGGACTGGAGGAGGCCCATGACAGAAAGGTCAGACTGGGAGTGGGAGTGGGAGTTGAAGTGCTCAGCCACCGGGAGATCAGGTTGGTTAAGGCGGACTGAGCGAAGGTGTTGAGCGAAACGATCGCCGAGCCTGCGTTTGGTTTCGCCGATGTAAATAAGTTGACATCTAGAGCAGCGGATACAATAGATGAGGTTGGAGGAGGTGCAGGTGAACCTCTGCCTCACCTGGAAAGACTGCTTGGGTCCTTGGATGGAGTTGAGGGGGGAGGTAAAGGGACAGGTGTTGCATCTTGTGCGGTTGCACTGGGGAATGGCCCGGGGATGGGGTGGTTTGGGTAGGAAGGGACGAGTGGACCAGGGAGTTATGGAGGGAATGGTCTCTGCGGAACGCAGAAAGGGGAGGGGATCGGAAGATGTGGCCAGTGGTGGGGTCCCGTTGTAGGTGACGGAAATGTTGGCGGATGATTTGTTGGATACGCTGGCTGGTGGGGTGTAAGGTGAGAACGAGGGGGATTCTGTCCTTGTTACTAATGGGGGGGGGGGGGAGGGGGAGCAAGAGTGGAGCTGCGGGATGTGGAAGAGACCCTAGTGAGAGCCTCATCTATAATGGAGGGGGGGAAGCCCCGTTTCCTGAAGAATGAGGACATCTCTGATGCCCTAGTGTGAAACACCTCATCCCAGGCGCAGATGCGGCGTAGACGGAGGAATTGATCACACATTTGTCTCTCTCAGTACTGGGTCAGAACAGGGGAGTGCCAAGTCTGTGATCATCTCTTTTCCATTGACCTCAGACTGACCACAGGACTACAGTACAATCAATACTGAGCTTTGTGGCACAAAGAAAGTGCCATGAGCAACATTGTCCATGACTAGTGAAGAGGTGGAATGCATGAAGACAGCAAAGTGGCACCTGTGATGTTACTATTTCTAAGTCGGGGTGGTCAGGTAGACTCACCAGTGGCACATCATTAGATGCTGCAGATCTAGCCACAGCACCAATGAAGAAAGTTACCCTTTCCCCTAAAACACTGCCTCCCCCGGTAACATAGCGGTTTCACAACTGTGAACTGGGAAAGCAGAATAGAAGAAATGTGTAGGAAGGAACTGCAGATGTTGGTATAAACTGAAGATACACACAACATGCTGGAGTAACTCAGCAGGTCAGACGGCATCTGTGGAGAGAAGGAATAGGTGATGATTTGGGTCAAGACCCTTCTTCAGACTGAGAGTCAGGGGAGAGGGAAAGAAGAAGGGTCTCGACCCAAAACGTCACCTATTCCTTTTCTCCGGTGGTGCTGTCTGACCCGCTGAGTTACTCCAGCTTTTGGAGTCAAAAGCAGAACAGAAGTTGTTGTTCAGAATAAAACTCCCCAACCAACTATAGGAAGGATGTCGACAACATGGAGAGGGTACAGAGGAGATTTACTAGAATGTTGCCTGGGTTTCAGCACTTAGGCTACAGAGAGAGAGAGGTTGAACAGGTTGGGTCTTTATTCTTTGGAGCGTAGAAGGTTGAGGGGGGACTTGATAGAGGTTTTTAAAATTTTGAGAGGGACGGACAGAGTTGACGTGGGTAGGCTTTTCCCTTTGAGAGTGGGGAAGATTCCAACAAGGGGACATAGCTTCAGAATTGAGGGACAAAGGTTTAGGGGTAACATGAGGGGAACTTCTTTACTCAGAGGGTTGTGGCTGTATGGAATGGGCTTCCGGTGGAAGTGGTGGAGGCTGGCTCGATTTTATTATTTAAGAGTAAATTGGATAGGTATATGGATAGGAGGGGATTGGAGGGTTATGGTCTGAGTGCAGGTAGATGAGACTAGGTCAGGGAGAATGGTCGGCGTGGACTGGTAGGGCCGGACAGGCCTGTTTCCATGCTGTAGTTGTTATATGTTATATGTTATAACTTTGCAACTATCTGCACTATATTTAGAAACACAGAAAATAGGTGCAAGAGTGGGTCATTCGGCCCTTCACACCTGCACTGCCATTCAATATGATCGTGGCTGATCATCCACAATCAGTACCCCGTTCCTGCTTTCTCCCCATATCCCTTGATTCCATTAGCCCTAAGAGCTCTATCTAACTCATCAATTTAATTGTGAGAATTGTCTTACCGTACTTTATTTTCAATTTACACCCTTTAATAAATTTAAAAAATATAAACTTGAATATAATTTTAAAAGATTGTGTTAAAAGCTAGTGAATTATATTTGACCAATTTTTCACTGTCATGCATGAACACAGATTTTAGTTTCATTTAGTTTAATTTAGAGATACAGCGTAGAAACAGGCCCTTCGGCCCACCGATTCTGCACTGACTGGCGATCACCGCACATTAACAGTATCCTACACACTAGGGACAATTTTACACATCCACCAAGCCAATTAACCTACAAACCCATACGTCTTTGGAGCGTGGGAGGAAACCGAAGATCTCGGAGATAACCCACGTGGTCACAGGGAGAACGTACAAATTCTATACGGAGAGCGCCCGTAGTCGAGATGGAACCCGGGTCTCTGGCGCTGTAAGTGCTGCAAGGCAACAACTCTACCGCTGCGCCACCGTGCCGCCCGATATTGCAAAGTTCACATGTTTGGAGAGGAGGCTGGCACAACCCAACCAAAGATGATGCCCCTCACTGCCAGCAATGAAAACCAAC
This sequence comes from Rhinoraja longicauda, assembly GCF_053455715.1. Taxonomy (NCBI): domain Eukaryota; kingdom Metazoa; phylum Chordata; class Chondrichthyes; order Rajiformes; family Arhynchobatidae; genus Rhinoraja; species Rhinoraja longicauda. Next base: position 59,409,545 of record NC_135963.1, on the reverse strand, counting down.
AGAGCTGGGCCACTCGGACTGAGCCCCTGCAGAGTGAAGAGACAAAGGGCATTGCCAGAGAACTGGGGTGGTCACCAGCACTGGGTAAAGGTCCCTCCGGTCTCCTCCTCCTGCCTTCAAGGTGATCAGATATCTGACATATTCTAGGTTCAAACTACAGGACGGAAAGCATCACTTGCAGATTGAATTATCCTTCAACACCACCCCCACCCCCACTTCCCAGTGGAGCTGGACGCACCAGCTGCTGCCTGAAGGGCATTTTCCAAACATTGAAACTCGAGTATCTGATTTTTTTCCGGGAGACCACACATTCACACGGGACAGTGGGGGCCCAGTCACACACACGGGGCAGTGAGGGCCCAGTCACACACACACGGGGCCAAGTCACACACACGGGGCCCAGTCACATACACACGGGACAGTGGGGGCCCAGTCACACACACGGGACAGTGGGGGCCCAGTCACACACACGGGACAGTGGGGGCCCAGTCACACACACACGGGGCCCAGTCACACACACGGGACAGTGGGGGCCTAGTCACACACACGGGACAGTGGGGGCCCAGTCACGCACACGGGGCCCAGTCACACACACGGGACAGTGGGGGCCCAGTCACACACACACGGGGCCCAGTCACACACACACGGGACAGTGGGGGCCCAGTCACACACACACGGGGCCCAGTCACACACACACGGGACAGTGGGGGCTCAGTCACACACGGGACAGTGGGGGCCCAGTCACACACGGGACAGTGGGGGCCCAGTCACACACGGGACAGTGGGGGCCCAGTCACACACGGGACAGTGGGGGCCCAGTCACACACACGGGACAGTGGGGGCCCAGTCACACACGGGACAGTGGGGGCCCAGTCACACACGGGACAGTGGGGGCCCAGTCACACACACGGGACAGTGGGGGCCCAGTCACACACGGGACAGTGGGGGCCCAGTCACACACACGGGACAGTGGGGGCCCAGTCACACACACACGGGGCCCAGTCACACACACACGGGACAGTGGGGGCCCAGTCACACACGGGACAGTGGGGGCCCAGTCACACACGGGACAGTGGGGGCCCAGTCACACACGGGGCCCAGTCACACACACGGGACAGTGGGGGCCCAGTCACACACACGGGACAGTGGGGGCCCAGTCACACACGGGGCCCAGTCACACACACGGGACAGTGGGGGCCCAGTCACACACACGGGGCCCAGTCACACACACGGGACAGTGCGGGCCCAGTCACACACACGGAACAGTGGGGGCCCAGTCACACACACGGGGTCCAGTCACACACACGGGACAGTGCGGGCCCAGTCACACACATGGAACAGTGGGGGCCCAGTCACACACACGGTGCCCAGTCACACACACGGGGCAGTGGGGGCCCAGTCACACACACGGGGCAGTGGGTGCTGAGCACACAGGGCAGTGGGTGCTGGGCATACACACAGGACAGTGGGGGCCCAGTCACACACACGGAACAGTGGGGGCCCAGTCACACACACGGGGCCCAGTCACACACACGGGGCCCAGTCACACACACGGGACAGTGGGGGCCCAGTCACACACACGGGACAGTGGGTGCTGGGCACACGGGGCAGTGAGTAGTGGCCAGACAACTGTGATGTTCTCCCAGACACAGCCATTTAAATATTCTACTTCCTTCGAAGGCTTAGGACGTTTGGCATGTCCCCTACAACTCTCACCAACTTCCACAGATCAAGTCAAGTCAAGTTTATTTGTCACATACACATACACGATGTGCAGTGAAATGAAAGTGGCAATGCCTGCGGATTGTGCACAAAAAAGAATTACATTTACAGCATATAAATAAAGTTAATATGTTATTATTATGGGTGGAACTCAGAAATGAGAAAGGTTTAGCAACACTTATAGGGGTGTATTATAGACCGCCAAATAGGGAACGAGAATTGGAAGAGCAAATATGTAAGGAGATAGCAGATATTAGTAGTAAGCACAGAGTGGTGATTGTGGGTGATTTCAATTTTCCGTATATAGACTGGGAATCACATTCTGTTAAAGGGCTGGATGGTTTGGAGTTTGTAAAATGTGTGCAGGATAGTTTTTTGCAGCAATACGTAGAGGTGCCTACCAGAGAAGGGGCAGTGTTGGACCTCCTGTTAGGAAATGAGATGGGTCAGGTGACGGAGGTATGTGTTGAGGAGCACTTTGGGTCTAGTGATCATAATGCCATTAGTTTCAATATCATTATGGAAAAGGTCAAATCTGGACCAAGGGTTGAGATTTTGGATTGGAGAAAGGCTAATTTTGAGGAGATGAGAAAGGATTTAAAAGGAGTGAAATGGAAATTGTTGTTTTATGAAAAGGATATAATAGAGAAATGGAGGATATTTAAAGGTGAAATTTTGAGAGTACAGAGTCTTTATGTCCCTGTTCGGTGGAAAGGAAAGAATAATAATTTGAAAGAGCCGTGGTTTTCCAGGGAAATTGGACACTTGGTTCGGAAAAAGAGGGAGATATACAATAAATATAAGCGGCAGGGAGTAAATGAGGTTCTTGAGGAATATAAAGAATGTAAAAGGAATCTTAAAAAGGAAATTAGAAAAGCGAAAAAAAGATATGAGGCTGCTTTGGCAAGTAATGTAAAAGTAAACCCCAAGGGGTTCTACAGATATGTCAATAGCAAAAGGATAGTGAGGGATAAAATTGGTCCATTAGAGAGTCAGAGTGGACAGCTATGTGCTGAGCCGGAAGAAATGGGGGAGATATTAAACAATTTATTTTCTTCGGTATTTACCGAGGAGAAGGATATTGAATTATGTGAGGTAAGCGAAACAAGTAGAGTAGTGATGGAAATTAGGAGGATTAAAGAAGAGGAGGTACGGACACTTTTGAAGAATATAAAAGTGGATAAGTCTCCAGGTCCTGATAGGATATTCCCTAGGACATTGAGGGAAGTTAGTGCAGAAATAGCAGGGGCTATGACGGAAATATTTCAAACGTCATTAGAAACAGGGATGGTGCCGGAAGATTGGCGCATTGCGCATGTTGTGCCTTTGTTTAAAAAAGGTTCTAAAAGTAAACCTAGCAATTATAGACCTATTAGTTTGACGTCTGTGGTGGGAAAATTAATGGAAAAGATACTTAGGGACAATATATATAATTATTTGGATAATCAAGGCCTGATTAGAAACAGTCAACATGGATTTGTGCCTGGAAGGTCATGTTTGACTAATCTTCTTGAATTTTTTGAAGAGGTTACCAGGGAAATTGATAAGGGCAAGGCTGTGGATGTTGTCTATATGGACTTCAGTAAGGCATTTGACAAGGTTCCACATGGAAGGTTGATTAAGAAGGTTAAATCGTTGGGCATTAATAGTGAGGTTGCAAGATGGATTCAACAATGGCTGAATGGGAGATACCAGAGGGTAACGGTTGACAATTGTATGTCAGGTTGGAGGCCAGTGTCTAGTGGAGTGCCCCAAGGATCTGTGTTGGGTCCACTGTTGTTTGTCATTTACATTAATGATCTGGATGATGGTGTGGCAAATTGGATTAGTAAATATGCAGGTGATACTAAGATAGGTGGAGTAGTTGATAGTGAGGTAGATTTTCAAAGTCTACAGAGAGACTTGGGCCTTTTGGAAGGGTGGGCTGAAAGATGGCAGATGGAGTTTAATGCTGATAAGTGTGAGGTGCTGCATTTTGGTAGGACAAATTAAAATAGGACGTACAGGGTAAATGGTAGGGAATTGAGGAATGCAGTGGAACAGAGGGATCTGGGAATAACTGTGCATTGTTCCCTGAAGGTGGAATCTCATGTGGATAGGGTGGTGAAGAAGGCGTTTGGTATGCTTGCCTTTATAAATCAGAGCATCGAGTATAGAAGTTGGGATGTAATGTTGAAATTGTACAGGGCATTGGTGAGGCCGAATCTGGAGTATGGTGTGCAGTTCTGGTCGCCAAATTATAGGAAGGATGTCGACAAAATGGAGAGGGTACAGAGGAGATTTACTAGAATGTTGCCTGGGTTTCAGCACTTAGGCTACAGAGAGAGGTTGAACAGGTTGGGTCTTTATTCTTTGGAGCGTAGAAGGTTGAGGGGGGACTTGATAGAGGTTTTTTAAATTATGAGAGGGACGGACAGAGTTGACGTGGGTAGGCTTTTCCCTTTGAGAGTGGGGAAGATTCCAACAAGGGGACATAGCTTCAGAATTGAGGGACAAAGGTTTAGGGGTAACATGAGGGGGAACTTCTTTACTCAGAGGGTTGTGGCTGTATGGAATGGGCTTCCGGTGGAAGTGGTGGAGGCTGGCTCGATTTTATTATTTAAGAGTAAATTGGATAGGTATATGGATAGGAGGGGATTGGAGGGTTATGGTCTGAGTGCAGGTAGATGAGACTAGGTCAGGGAGAATGGTCGGCGTGGACTGGTAGGGCCGGACAGGCCTGTTTCCATGCTGTAGTTGTTATATGTTATATGTTGTTATATGTTACTGTAGTGTAGACAAAAATTTGGCACCACAGAAAGCATTTTATCAGGATGCGTCACAGTTTGTTTTTGGAACAGCTCCATCCAAGACCGCAGGAAATTGCAGACAGCTGAACGCAGCCCAGACCATCACACAAACCAACCTCCCTTCCACTGACTCCATTTATACCTCGCGCTGCCTCGGCAAGGCCAGCAGCATCATCAAGGATGAGTCGCACCCTGGCCACTCCCTCTTCTCCCCTCTCCCATCGGGCAAAAGGTGCAGAAATGTGAAAACGCACACCTCCAGATTCAGGGACAGTTTTTTCCCAGCTGTTATCAGGCAACTGAATCATCCTACCACGACCAGAGAGCTGTGCTGAACTACTATCTACCTCATTGGTGACCCTTGGACTACCTTTGATCAGACTTTACTGGTTTAACCTTGCACTAAACGTTATTCCCTTATCATGTATCTATACACTGTAAATGGATCGATTGTGATCATGTATTCATGCCGCTGACTGGTTAGCACGCAACAAAAGCTTTTCACTGTACCTCGGTACACGTGACAATAAACTAAACTGAACCTATTCCAGTAAAATTCTAATCTGGCTCCTCAGCCGACAGAACCACCACATGACGGCTGCCTCGCCTACAGTCTGTATGAAAATAACTGCAGATGCTGGTACAAATCGAAGGTATTTATTCACAAAATGCTGGAGTAACTCAGCAGGTCAGGCAGCATCTCAGGAGAGAAGGAATGGGTGACGTTTCGGGTCGAGACACTTCTTCAAACTGATGTCAGGGGGGCGGGACAAAGGAAGGATATAGGTGGAGACAGGAAGATAGAGGGAGATCTGGGAGAGAGGAGGGGAAGAGAGGGACAGAGGGACAGCTGCAAGCTGCCCAGGCGAAATATGAGGTGCTGTTCCTCCAATTGTCAGTGTGCCTCACTATAGCACTGGAGGAGGCCCATGACAGAAAGGTCAGACTGGGAGTGGGAGGAGGAGTTGAAGTGCTCAGCCACCGGGAGATCAGATTGGTTAATGCGGACCGAGCGAAGGTGTTGAGCGAAGTGATCGCCGAGCCTGCGCTTGGTTTCGCCGATGTAAATAAGTTGACATCTAGAGCAGCGGATGCAATAGATGAGGTTGGAGGAGGTGCAGGTGAACCTCTGTCTCACCTGGAAAGACTGTTTGGGTCCTTGGAAGGAGTTGAGGGGGGAGGTAAAGGGACAGGTGTTGCATCTCGTGCGGTTGCAGGGGAAAGTGCCCGGGGATAGGGCGCCTACAGTCTAGTCTGTCTGTCGTTTTCAAACTCTTTTTGTTATTTTTCGTAAGTTTAAATTTTTTTTTGTAAATGTTCTATAGTTTGTTTTACGTGGTGGGGCGGGGGGGGGGGGGGTGGGGTCGGGGGAAACTTTTTGCAATCTCTTACCTTGCCGGAGATGCGATTGCTTTCCGGATCGTATCTCCGGACGCTCTGCGGCCTAGCATCGTGGAGCTGGAGGCCTTGCCTGGGACTGACTTTGAAACCCCGCAGGGCATGGACTGACGATCTGAGCGTGCGATCCCTTGCCTGGGATCAACGCTCCAACCGCGGCCTGCGACTTTAAATGTGCTTTAAGTTTGTACACCAATCTCCTATGTGGGACCTTGTCGAAGGCCTTCTGAAAGTCCAGATATAACACATCCACTGGTTCTCCCTTATCCACTCTACTAGTTACATCCTCAAAAAATTCTATAAGATTCGTCAGACATGATTTATCTTTCATAAATCCATGCTGACTTTGTCCGATGATTTCACCACTTTCCAAATGTGATGCTATCCCATCTTTAATAACTGACTCTAGCATTTTCCCCACTACCGATGTTAGGCTAACTGGTCTATAATTCCCCGTTTTCTCTCTCCCTCCCTTTTTTCTTATAGAATTTTTTAAATAAATGTTCTCTAGTTAGTTTTACGTGGGGGGGGGGGGGTAGGGGGAAACTTTTTTCAATCTCTTACCTTACCGGAGATGTGATTGTTTTCCGGATCGCATCTCCGGTCGCTCTACGGCCTAACGTCGTGGAGCTGGAGGCCTTGCCTGGGATTGACTTTGAGCCCCCGCAGGGCATGGACTGGCAATCTGAGCGTGCGATCCCTTGCATGGGATCGACGCTCCAACTGCGGCCTGCGACTTTAACATCAAGGAGCTCGCAGTCTCGGGTCGAGACCAGTCAGGAGCTCCGAGCTGCACGAGGTTCGATAGCCCCGACCCGGGGTCCGAACGCCTGGTGCGGGGGAGCTGAGAACCGCTGGAGGACAAAGAAGGGAGCGATTGAACTTTTTTTCGCCTTCCATCACAGTGAGGAATGTGGAGGAGTCACTGTGGTGGATGTTCATGTTAAAATGTATTTTGTGTGTCCTGTTGCTTTTTATTGTTATGACTGTATAGCAAATGAAGTTCCCCGTATGTTGCAAAACATACTTGGCTAATAAAGTATTATTGTGATTGTGATTGTGATACATTCACCTGGGACAGTCGGTGCCCTGTCATACAGAAGTCCCTGACACTGCAATTTCAATATTCCACTTCCATAGAAGGCGTAGAAAGTTCGGCATGTCCCCAACAGCCCTCACCAACTTCCACAGTGTTTGACAGCATTGGGCCTGTACTCGCGGGAGTTTAGAAGGATGAGGGGGGAACTAGATTCAAAGAGTGATACTGTGTGGAAACAGGCCCTTCGGTCCAACTCGCCCACACCGGCCAACAATGTCCCAGCTACACTAGTCCCACTTGCCTGCGTTTGGTCCATATCCCTCCAAACCTGTCCTATCCATGTAACTGTCTAACTATCTCTTAAATGATGGGGTAATCCCAGCCTCAACTACCTCCTGTGACAGCTTGTTCCATACACCCACCACCCTTTGTGTGAAAAAGTTACCCCTCGGATTCCTGTTAAATCTTTTCCTCTTCACCTTCCAACCTGTGTCCTCTGGTCCTCGATTCCCCTACTCTGGGTAAGAGACTCTGTGCATCTACCCGATCTATTCCTCTCATGATGTTGTACACCTCTGTAAGATCTCTCCTCATCCTCCTGCGCTCCATGGAATAGAGACCCAGCCTACTCAACCTCTCCCTATAGCTCACACCCTCTAGTCCTGGCAACATCTCGTAAATCTTTTCTGAACCCTTTCGTGCTTGGCAATATCTTTCCTATAACATGGTGCCCAGAACTGAACACAATATTCTAAATGCAGTCTCTCCAACGTCTTATACAACTGCAACATGACCTCCCAACTTATATACTTAATACTCTGACGGATGAAGGCCAAAATGCAAAAAGCCTTTTTGACCACCTTATCTACTTGCGACTCGATCTTCAAGGAACCATGCACCTGTACTCCTAGATCCCTCTGCTCTACAACACTCCCCAGAGGCCTACCATTTACTGTGTAGGTCCTGCCCTTGTTAGTCATTCCAAAATGTAACACTTCACACTTCTCTGTATTAAATTCCATCAACCATTCCTCCGCCCTCCTGGCCAATCGATCCAGATCCTGCTGCAATCGTTCACAACCATCTTCACTATCTGCAAAACCACTAACTTTTGTATCATCAGCAAACTTGCCAATCTTGCCCTGTATGTTCTCATCCTAATCATTGATGTAGATGACAAACAGTAACGGGCACACCACTAGTCACAGGCCTCCAGTCCGAGAAGCAACCTTCCACCATCACCCTCTGCTTCCTTCCATGGAGCCAGTTTGCTATCCATTCAGCTATCTCTCCTTGAATCCCATGCGATCTAACCTTCCAGAGCAGCCTACCATGCGGAACCTTGTCGAACGCCTTACTGAAGTCCATGTACACAACATCTACAGCTCTGCCCTCATCCACCTTTTTGGTCACATCTTCAAAAAAACATAGAAACATAGAAACATAGATAATAGGTGCAGGAGGAGGCCATTCGGCCCATCGAGCCAGCACCGCCAATCATTGTGATCATGGCTGATCGTCCCCAATCAATACCACCTGCCTGCCTTCTCCCCATATCCCTTGATTCCACTGGCCCCTAGAGCTCTATCTAACTCTCTCTTAAATCCATCTAGTGATTTAGCTTCCACTGCCCTCTGTGTTAGAAATGGCCTCCCCTTTATTCTAAGACTGTGGCCCCTGGTTCTGGACTCGCCCAACATTGGGAACATTTTTCCAGCATCTAGCTTGTCCAGTCCTTTTATAATTTTATATGTTTCTATAAGATCCCCTCTCATCCTTCTAAACTCCAGTGAATACAAGCCTAGTCTTTTCAATCTTTCCTCATATGTCAGTCCCGCCATCCCAGGGATCAATCTCGTGAACCTACGCTGCACTGCCTCAATTACAAGGATGTCCTTCCTCAAATTAGGAGACCAAAACTGTACACAATACGCCAGATATGGTCCTACCAGGGCACTATACAACTGCAGAAGAACCTCTTTACTCCTATACTCAAATCTTCTTGTTATGAAGACCAACATTCCATTAGCTTTCTTCACTGCCTGCTGTACCTGCACCCCAACTTTCAGTGACTGGTGTACAAGGACACCCAGGTCTCGCTGCACCTCCCCCTTACCTAACCTAACTCCATTGAGATAATAATCTGCCTCCTTGTTTATGCCGCCAAAGTGGATAACCTCACATTTATCTATATTATACTGCATCTGCCACGCATCTGCCCACTCACTCAACCTGTCCAGGTCACCCTGCAACCTCCTAACATCCTCTTCACAGTTTACGCTGCCACCCAGCTTTGTGTCATCCGCAAATTTGCTCGTGTTGCTTCTAATTCCCTCTTCCAAATCATTAATATATATGGTAAACAGTTGCGGCCCCAACACCGAGCCTTGCGGCATTCCACTCGCCACTGCCTGCCATTCTGAAAAGGACCCGTTTACTCCTACTCTTTGCTTCCTGTCTGCCAACCAATTCTCTATCCATGTCAACACCCTACCCCTAATACCATGTGCTCTAATTTTGCTCACCAATCTCCCGTGTGGAACCTTATCAAAGGCTTTCTGAAAGTCTAGATACACTACATCCACTGGCTCCCCTTCATCCATTTCACTTGTCACATCCTCAAAAAATTCCAGAAGATTAGTCAAGCATGATTTCCCTTTCATAAATCCATGCTGACTTGGACTTATCCTTTTACTGCTATCCAAATGCACCGTTATTACCTCTTTAATAATTGACTCCAGCATCTTTCCCACCACCGATGTCAGGCTAACTGGTCTGTAATTCCCCGTTTTCTCTCTCGCTCATTTCTTGTAAAGTGGGATAACATTAGCTATCCTCCAATCCACAGGAACTGATCCTGAATCTATTGAACATTGGAAAATGATCACCAATGCGTCCACTATTTCTAGAACCACCTCCCTGAGGACCCTGGGATGCAGACCATCAGGCCCACGGGATTTATCATCCTTCAGTCCCATTAGTCTACCCAATATTATTTCTCACCTAATGAAATTTTCTTTCAGTTCCTCTACCCCCCTAGATCCTCTGTCCTCCAGTACATCTGGGAGATTGTTTGTGTCTTCCTTAGTGAAGACAGATCCGAAGTACCTGTTCAACTCTTCTGCTGATTGAGAATGATCAGCCATGATCACATTGAATGGCAGTGCTGGCTTGAAAGGCCAAATGGCCTCCTACTGCGCCTATTGTCTTTTGTCTATTGCCATTTCCTTGTTACCCATAATAATTTCACTCGTGTCTGCCTTCAAGGGACCCACATTTGACTTTGCTACTCTTTTTCTCTTAACATATCTAAAGAAGCTTTTACTGTCCTTCTTTATATTCTTGGCCAGCTTCCCCTCGTACTTCATCTTTTCAGCCCGTATTGCCCGTTTTGTTACCTTCTGTTGTCCGATGAACGTTTCCCAATCCTCTGGCTTCCGGCTACTCTTTGCTGTGTTATACATCTTTTCTTTTAGTTTTATTCCATCCCTAACTTCCCTTGTCAGCCACGGTTGCCTCCTACTCCCCTTAGAATCTTTCTTCCTCTTTGGAATGAAATGATCCTGAGTCTTCCGGATTATGCCCAGAAATTCCTGCCATTGCTGTTCCACCGTCATTCCTGCTAGGATCCCTTTCCAGTTGACCTTGGCCAGCTCCTCTCTCATGCCTTCATAGTCCCCTTTGTTCAACTGCAACACTGACACTTCCGATTTAACCTTCTCCTTCTCAAATTGCAGTTTGATCACCACCTCCAAGTGGTTCCTTTACCTCGAGTTCTCTTATCAAATCAGGTTCATTGGACAACACTAAATCCAGAATTGCCTTTAAATCTGGTAGGCTCCATTACAAGCTGCTCTAAGAATCCATCTCGGAGGCGCTCTACAAACTCTCTTTCTTGGGGTCCAGAACCAACCTGATTTTCCCAGTTTACCTGCATATTGAAATCCCCCATCACCACAGTTGCATTACCTTTGTTACATGCCAGTTTTAACTCCTGCTGCATCTTACACCCTACATCCGGGCTACTATTTGGGGGTCTGTAGACAACACCAATTAGTAGCTTCTTACCTTTACAACTCAATCCACAGTGACTCCACCTCGTCAGTCCTTATATCACCCCTTGCAAGGGACTGAATTTCGTTCCTCACCAGCAGAGCTACCCCACCGCCTCTGCCCACCTGCCTGTCCTTTCTATAGGATGTATAACCCTGAATATTCAGTTCCCAGGCCCGATCCTCCTGCAGCCCCGTCTCTGTAATCCCCACAATGTCATATCTACCAATCTCTAACTGAGCCTCAAGCTCATCTACTTTACTTCTTATACTTCACGCATTCATATACAATACTTTTAATTCCTTACTCATCTCACCCTTCACATTGATGCCTATTACACTTGGCCATTCTCTCCTATCCCTTTGTGAGCTTTCTTTCCCATTAATTCTGGGGTCATTAACTATCCCTTTACTCTCTTTCCCTTTCACTCCATCCTTGACTATCCCATTTGACCTCCCACATCCTGCAAGCATCACACTGGTGCTTTTTATTGGTATGGCTGTATGGCAAATCAAATTCCTTGTATGTTGCAAAACATAGACAATAGACAAGAGACAATAGGTGCAGGAGGAGGCCATTCGGCCCTTCGAGCCAGCACCACCATTCAATGTGATCATGGCTGATCATTCTCAATCAGTACCCCGTTCCTGTTTTCTCCCCATACCCCCTGACTCCGCTATCCTTAAGAGCTCTATCTAGCTCTCTCTTGAATGTATTCAGAGAATTGGCCTCCACTGCCCTCTGAGGCAGAGAATTCCACAGATTCACAACTCTCTGACTAAAAAAGTTTTTCCTCATCTCTGTTCTAAATGGCCTACCCCTTATTCTTAAACTGTGGCCCCTGGTTCTGGACTCCCCCAACATTGGGAATATGTTTCCTACCTCTAAAATGTCCAACCCCTTAATATTCTTATACGTTTCGATAAGATCCCCTCTCATCCTTCTAAATTCCAGTGTATACAAACCTAGTCGCTCCAGTCTTTCAACATATGACAGTCCCGCCATTCCGGGAATTAACCTAGTAAACCTACGCTGCACGCCCTCAATAGCAAGAATATCCTTCCTCAAATTTGGAGACCAAAACTGCACACAGTACTCCAGGTGCAGTCTTCGCTAATAAAGTATGATTATGATTATAATTATGATAAACCCTCGGCCTGGTACTAACTAGATTTGGAAGTCGCCTGTGCAAGGTGGTTTCAGAGAAAGTGAAGAAACAAAATGAAACCGACATACTCTCGTTAAATGCAAAACTATTGTTAAAATTTGTCGACCTCAAGAACTAGTTGCACAGCTCAAACATACAGTACCAAACGCAAGACTTGAACACTCTCATAAGCATAGGCCAGTGAGAATCTCTGCTCTGCTGCGTGCAATTTAAAAACGTGCTTTCTGCCAAATTTCCAGGGAAAAAAGAAAAAAAATTCCTGGAAAAAAAACTGATGAAAAACATCACCCCGAGACAAAAACACTTCAACATCATGAGGTTCGTTACCAGTTCGCTGAAAAGCAGATGTCAAAATATTCCTGTTTCACTGCCAACTTATGAAGTATTAATTTACTTGTAAGAGATGACAATATAATCTTTGCCAGTCATGCTACTGAAAACAAAACATTCCGTTCCCATTACAACTGACTATGACAAGTTTCCAAGTATAGACTGCAGATCAGAGTACGGCCCACATTAAACGCACAGGCATGGAGAAACGTAAGGCGTAAAAGGATCAAACTTTCTTTAAGAAACAGTCTGCAGAACAAGGAGAAAAGCAACAAATGGCTTTTATGCACTCAAGACTACAATTAAAACGTGGATTACGGAAATGACCGAGACCTTGCATTTGGAAAAAATAAGGTTTATCTTAATTGACAAACCAGATCTATTTTTTTTAAATTTGGTCTCCATTTATTGAATTTTTAAAAAAGTAAATGGGTTTGACCCTTCCATATCTCGATGTCTCTCTCTCCCCTGACTCACAGTCTGAAGAAGGGTCTCTTGGTCAAAAAAGGCTTTTGGCACATTAGCCTTCATCAATCAAACTAAAATTTAAAACTAAAGTTAAAACTTGAGTTTAGGGTTGGATATACAACAATACTCATCATCTCCCGGATCTATCCCCATAACCTTTATATTTGTAATTCTCTTTCTTCCTTGCTAATAAAAGTAAAATAAAATATTTTTTTTAAAAGACGACATGATCAGAGGGACAACACACTTGATGTGGAATGGAGGACAGTGGTCACTCACTCACCTGCAGGGAGTTGAGGATGACAAAGATGTACGCCATCACGACAGAGAGTGGAACAAGTACTCCACAGAGCCACGTGAGTCCCAGAATGGGCAAGAGTACCAGCACGGCTTTCACTGCAGCCCTGCAACACAACACTGGCATCAGAATGAAGCAAGTCACACACAATCCGCTCCCGATATCAAAACCAACCACAGAGCTTGCTCCAGTCAACCCCATGTCAGAGTGCCAGAAATAACCGACAGTCAGAAAGTGCTGGAGTAACCCAGCGAGTCAGGCAGCATCTCTCGGGGTTACTCCCACGGTGCCAGAGTAACCCCAGAGATGCTGCCTGACTCACTGACTCCAGTCTCCTGCAGCCACAGTCATTGTGTGTGCAATGTTTCTGCTTGGGTCTCCAGTCCGTACAGTAGCCAAGGTGACTACGTGAAAGGGTAAACTAGAAAAGTGGGAAATGGAGTCAAAAGTCGGACCATCCATTTTTCTTAAAATCAGTCGAATTATCAAGGGTTCGACGTAAAGTGCAAGCTGGAATTATTCCTGATGAATTCTTTCCACATTGCTTTGTGCTAATCTCATTGCTTCCAGCTTGTCTGCTTTAGTTTTGCATTTTACATAACTGTAGACTCAAAAAACTTGGAGTAACTCAGCGGGACAGGTAGCATCTCTGAATAGAAGGAATGGGTGATGTTTCGGGTCACAGAGACATAGTCATAGAATCATAGTGATACAGCGTAGAAACAAGCCCTTCGGCCCGACTTGCTCACACTGGCCAACATGTCCCAATTACACCAGTCCCACCTGTCTGCGTTTGGCCCATATTCCTCCAAACCTGTCCTATCCATGCACCTGTCTAACTGTTTCTTAAACATTGGGATAGTCCCTGCCTCAACTACCTCCTCTGGCAGCTTGTTCCATACACCCACCACCCTTTGTGTGAAAATGTTACCCTTCAGATTCCTATTAAATCTTTTCCCCTTCACCTTAAACCTATGTCCTCTGGTCCTCGATTCACCTACTCTGGGCAAGAGACTCTGTGCATCTTCCCAATCCATTCCTCTCATGATTTTATATACCCTATAACAACACCCCCTCATCCTCCTACATTCCAAGGAATAGAGTCCCAGCCTACTCAACCTCTCACTATAGCTCATGCCCTCTAGTCCTGGCAACATCCTTGTAAATCTTCTCTGCACCCTTTTCAGCTCGACAACATCTTGCCTATAACATGGTGCCCAGAACTAAACACATACTCTAAATGCGGCCTCACCAATGTCTTATACAACTGCAACATGACCTCCCAACTTCTTTACTCAATATTCTGATTGATGAAGGCTAATGTGCCAAAAGCCTTTTTTGACCAAGAGACCCTTCTTCAGACTGTGAGTCAGGGGAGAGAGAGACATCGAGATATGGAAGGGTAAGGTGTGAAGACGAGACATCAAAGGAATTTTTATATGGCAAGAAATGTTGACGGTTTCTGAAAAGAAATGCAATGCAATTGAACACCGCCCTCTAGAGGTCGACTGCCCTCACGACTGCTGACCTGATCTGGTCGTAGGCTTGCTCCATGGGACTGCTGTTGACAGCAAGCATGCTTGCCCGCCGCTTGGCTGTGGTCATGGTGATCAGCACCACCCGTGTCAGCACAAACATGTTCACCTGCACAAAAGTAACATTCATCGTCTGAGAGCCATACCAGGAGCAACATGTCAACATGGTGATCGGCACACTGGGACATAGAAACATAGAAAACAGGTGCAGAAGTGGGCCTTTCGGCCCTTCGAGCCTGCACCGCCATTCAATATGAACATGGCTGATCATCCGGAATCAGTACCCGGTTCCTGCTTTTTCCCCATATCCCTAGCCCTAAGAGCCACAGTATATCTAACTCTCTCTTGAAAACATCCAGTGAATTGGCCTCCACTGCCTTCTGTGGCAGAGAATTCCACAGATTCACAACTCTGGCTGAAAAAGTTTTCCCTCATCTCAGTCCTAAATGGCCTACCCCTTATTCTTAAACTGTAACCCCTGGCTCTGGACTTCCCCCAACATGCGGAACATTTTTCCTGCATCTAGCCTGTCCAATCCCTTAAGAATTTTATATGTTTTTCTAAGATATCCTTATTATTATTATTTTGTGTGTACCTATGTGTGCATGAGTATACATGTATATATATATATATCGACACAAAATGCTGGAGTAACTCAGCGGGACAGGCAGCATCTCTGGAGAGAAGGAATGGGTGATGTTTCGGGTTGAGACCCTTTTTCAGACATATATATACATATATGCACAAGCACACATACGTACACACACACACACATATATATATATATATATATATATATATATATATGATCTATATATATGTGTATTTGTGAGTATGTATAGATATACACCAAATTTTCTTTTCTCTCTCGTTTATTATAATGTTTACAGTGTACTATATTTACATACAGTAGTCTGTTGTGCTGCTGAAAGTAAGAATTTCATTATTCTCTCTGGGACAAATGACAATAAAACTCTTGACTCTTATCCATGGAGCACAGGAGGCCAAGGATGACTTTGTGGAGATATATCAAAACACGAGGGCCATAAATAACATGAATACAGGATCTTGTTCCCAGGTTAGGGGAAGCCAACAACACAGGGTATAGGTTTAAGTTGAGAGAGGAAAGATTTTAAAGTGGCCCAAGGAGCAGCGTTCCACCACAGAAGGTGGTAGTTGTACGGAATGAGCTGTCAGAGGAAGTGGTGAGTGCAGTTACAATTACTAGGGCGGCACGGTGGCACAGTGGTAGAGTTGCTGCCTCTAGCTTACAGCGCTGGAGACCCAGGTTCGATCCCGACTACGGGTGCAGTCTGTACAGAGTTTGTACGTTCTCCCCGTGACCACATGAGTTTCCTCCGAGATCTCGATTTCCTCCCACACTCCAAAGATGTACAGATTTGTAGGTTAATTGGCTTGATATAAAATGTAAATTGTCGCTGGTGGGTGTTGGATAGTGTTAGTGTGCGGGAATCGCTGGGCAGTGCGGGTTTGGTTTGCCTAAGGGCCTATTTCCACATTGTATCTCTGAACTAGGCTAAACTGAACCACTTGCACAGGTGCATGGATAGGAAAGGATGGGACATACATGGGCCAGAGGCAGGTAGGTGGGACTGAGTTGATTCGGCACCTGGATCGACATGGGGTCCGGTGTAACTCAATAACTCTCAGTAATCCCAAATATAATTTCAGGGTCGCTTCTTCAAACTAACAGACATGAAGCCCAAAATTAGTTGTGGAGTTTTAATGAATAAACTTTTAAAAGACGAAATAGAGACAAGGTTATGCAGCATGGAATCAGACTCTTTGGCCCAATTCATCCATGCTATCCAAGATAGTGACATTTACCCTTGTTAAACCTTTCCTATCCATGTATCTATCTAAATGCATTTGAAATATTGTTATAGTGCCTGCCTCAACCATCTTCTGTGGCAGCTCTTTCCATAATGGTTGCCCCCCACATCCTCCCTAAACTTATCTCCTCTCACCTTAAACCTCTCCCCTCTAGTTTTATATCTGTGGAATTCTCTGCCACAGAAGGCAGTGGAGGCCAATTCACTGGATGTTTTCCAGAGAGAGTTAGATTTAGCTCTTAGGGCTAATGGAATCAAGGGATATGGGGAGAAAGCAGGAACGGGTAACTGATTCTGGATGATCAGCCATAATCATATTGAATGGCGGTGCTGGCTCGAAAGGCCAAATGGCCTACTCTTGCACCTATTTTCTATGTTTCTATGCTTAAATTCCCCGACCCTGGGGAATAAAGACTGAATATTCACCCTACTTCAGCCCCTTTTATATTTATGTTTTTATATGAATGTATCAGGTCATCTTTCAGTCTCTTACACTCCAAGGGAGAAATTCAAATCGTGGTGAATCTCTTCGGTACCATCTCCAAATTAATGACATCCCTCCTGTAGCTGGTCAACCAGAACTGCACACAGTACTACAGGAGTGATCTCACCCACACCTTGTAAGGTTGTAACATGATACCCCAACATGATCATGATAAGTCTGAGTAGGAAAATAACTGCAGATGCTGGTACAAATCGAAGGTATTTATTCACAAAAAGCTGGAGTAACTCAGCAGGTCAGGCAGCATCTCTGAAGAGAAGGAATGGGTGACGTTTCGGGTCGAGACCCTTCTTCAGACTGAACTATAATTCTGAGGATAGACACAAAAACCTGGAGTAACTCGGCAGGTCGAGACCCTTCTTCAGATTGAGAGTCAGGGGAAAGGGAAATGAGTGATATAGACGGTGATGGAGAGATATAGAACAAACAAATGAAAGATATGCATAAAAGTAACGATGGTAAAGGAAACAGACAGTCTTTTGTTGTGTGTTAAGTGAGAACGAGTACAGACAATGAGACTCAACAAGACGACTTTGAAGCTGGTATAACCTGGGTGGGGGAGGGATGGAGTGGGAATGCTGCCCAAGTGAAATATAAGCGTGACATTTGTTCCTCCAATTTGCATTTGACCTCACCCTGACAAAGGAGGAGGCCCAGGACAGAAAGGTCAGTGTGGGAATGGGGAGGGAATGAAAGTGTTTGGCAACCGGTAGATCACGAAGCACTAAGCGGACTGAGTCTGAGGATATTTTGTTTTCTGCACCTCAAGTATGCAAAGCGTGAAAAACAAGTACTTTTCCATTTCCCAGCAGAGTTGCAGATAAATCAGGGAATAACCAACCTCCCTTCCATTGTCCATTGTGATTGCAGATCAAAGAGCCGCCTGGGTTGGGCGCCATCTTGGATCTAGCAAAATAGATTAATGCTGCATGATTGCAAAATAGTCAGATCAGGGAGAAATCTACTTTGCAGTCAGGATGTTGGCTGGCTTTAGATCCAGGTGTAAAATCATTCTTGGAATTGATCAATCGTGCAGCAAACAGATGCTGCCTCATCTCTCCTGCCCTCCACATGCGAGTTACCTCTACGTGCTCCCACTTTTTTGTGGGCGCAGCCCAGACCAGCACACAAACCAACCTCCCTTCCATTGACTCCAGTTAAACCTCACGCTGCCTCGGCAAGGCCAGCAGCATAATCAAGGACGAGTCGCACCCTGGCCACTCCCTCTCCCACGCTGTGTGACATAACCCGCCAAATTCTTCCAGCATTCTGTGTTTGTACTATTGTTGCTATTGAGGGCGTGCAGCGTAGGTTTACTAGGTTAATTCCCGGAATGGCGGGACTATCATATGTTGAAAGTCTGGAGCGACTAGGCTTGTATACACTGGAATTTAGAAGGATGAGAGGAGATCTTATCGAAACATATAAGATTATTAAGGGGTTGGACACGTTAGAGGCAGGAAACATGTTCCCAATTTTGGGGGAGTCCAGAACAAGTCAAGTCAAGTCAAGTCAAGTCAATTTTATTTGTATAGCACATTTAAAAACAACCCACGTTGACCAAAGTGCTGTACATTTGATTAGGTTCCAATAGAAAAAAAAATGAAAACATACAGTAGCACGCAAACAGTTCACAGCGCCTCCTCAATGAGCCTCAAACGCTAGGGAGTAGAAATATGTTTTGAGCCTGGACTTAAAGGAGTCGATGGAGGGGGCAGTTCTGATCGGGAGAGGGATGCTGTTCCACAGTCTAGGAGCTGCAACCGCAAAAGCGCGGTCACCCCTGAGTTTAAGCCTAGACCGTGGGATAGTGAATAGCCCCAAGTCGGCCGATCTGAGGGACCTGGAGTTAGAGAGGGGGGTTAGAAGATTTTTGATGTAGGGGGGGGAGTGTCCATTTAGGGCTTTAGAACAAGGGGCCACAGAACAAGGGCCACAGTTTAAGAATAAGGGGTAGGCCATTTAGAACTGAGATGAGGAAAAACTTTTTTAGTCAGAGAGTTGTGAATCTGTGGAATTCTCTGCCTCAAAAGGCAGTGGAGGCCAATTCTCTGAATGCATTCAAGAGAGAGCTAGATAGAGCTCTTAAGGATAGCGGAGTCAGGGGGTATGGGGAGAAGGCAGGAACGGGGTACTGATTGAGAATGATCAGCCATGATCACATTGAATGGTGGTGCTGGCTCGAAGGGCTGAATGGCCTCCTCCTGCACCTATTGTCTATTGTCTATTGTTCCTGTCAACACGCCATGGACCAACTGGTCACACCTTCACCAGGAATATACACACAAAAAGCTGGAGTAACTCAGCAGGTCAGACAGTATCTCTGGAGAAAACGAATAGGTGACGTTTTGGATCAAGGCCCTTCTTCAGACTGAGAGTCAGGGGAAAGGGAAACGAGAAATATAGACAGTGAATTAGAAAGATATAGAACAAATGAATGAAAGATATGCAAAAAAGTAACAATGATAAAGGAAACAAGCCATTGTCAGCTGTGGGCTAGGTGAAAATGAGTTACTGGCAATGAGACTCAACAAGACAACTTTAAAGCTGGTACGAATTGGGTGGGGGAGGGACAGAGAGAGAGGGAATGCAAGTCTGAAGAAGGGTCTCGACCCATTCCCTCTCTCCTAGATGTTGCCTGACCTGCTGAGTTACTCCAGCATTTTGTGATACCTTCGAGAGGGAATGCAAGGGTTACTTGAAGTTAGCGAAATCAATAGTCATGCCACTGGGTTGTGAGCTGCCCAAGTGAAATATGAGGTGCTGTTCCCTTCACCAGGAAGGTTGGGCTAGTCTTGATGAGCGGCACGGTGGCGCAGCGGTAGAGTTGCTGCCTTACAGCGAATGCAGCGCCGGAGACTTAGGTTCGATCCTGACTACGGGCGCCGTCTGTACGGAGTTTGTACGTTCTCCCCATGACCTGCGTGGGTTTTCTCCGATATCTTCGGTTTCCTCCCACACTCCAAAGACGTACAGGTATGTAGGTTAATTGGCTGGGTAAATGTAAAAAAAAATTGTCCCTAGGGTGTGTAGGATAGTGTTAATGTGCGGGGATCGCTTGGCGGCGTGGACCCGGTGGGCCGAAGGGCCTGTTTCCGCGCTGTATCTCTTAAAAAAATTAATTAAAATAACATTTTAAAAAACCAAAGGAGCATTGCAAATTCCAACACATAACTATTCATTGGGCACTGTACTCCCTAGATTTTGAAGTCACTTGATGATCCTTACCATGATGATGAAGATGACTGGCCCAACAAAGGCCCAGATGGCTCCATTGTGGACGTTGAGCCAGCAGTAGCGATCGGCAATGTACTTGTCGTGTGCCGCTGCCAGTGTGATGGTCACTATTAGAACCGGAATACCTGCAATCAAAGCGCAAACCCTCGTCATCAATAATGGCAGGCGTGAGCAAGTTCCAAAGATTAATGTCAACCAGTGGATTGTCATGAGACGATGGGAACAGTCCTTCCATAATCTAGCATACTGTTTGATTAACCTTGACCCCATTGTGAACATTGGACTTTGTCTAAGGAACTGATGCAAGAAGTTGGGCAAGCTAGGACAGGCTTCGTCGCCGTGGGAAAGTTCAGAAGATCATAAGATCATAAGTGATAGGAGCAGAATTAGGCCATTCGGTCCATCAAGTCTACTCCGCCATTCAATCATGGCAGATATCTCTCTCGCTCCTAACCCCATTCTCCTGCCTTCTCCCCATAACATCTGACAAGATGTTATCTATCTATCTCTTCCTTAAATATATCCACTGACTTTGCATCCACACCCTTCTGTGGCAAATAATTCCACAGATTCACCTCTCTCGAACTAAAGAAATTGTTCCTCATCTCCTTCCTAAAAGAACGTCCTTTAATTCTGAGGCTGTGATCTCTGGCCCTAGACTCTCCCACTAGTGGAAACATCCTCCACACCTCCACTCTATCCAAGCCTTTCACTATTCTGTACGTTTCAATGAGGTCCCCCCTCATTCTTGGGCCAGAGGACCCATTTCCAGGCTCTATGATGCACTAAATTGCTGAGAACTATATTCAGTATCTTCCCCTTTCATATAGTTTGAACTGATTGCTTGTGTGTATGACCAGGGGGGCCGTGCTGCCAGATGGAGCTCACTGGAGTGCTGCTCCGACACCCCTGTAAAAAAAACAAAATAAACAGCGGGGATCTTTAACTAGCAGGGAATTTAACAGTGGCACCAGTGACAGCTAAATAATCAACACTGCAACACTGCGTATGATATATCTGATTTGTTTAAACAAAGCTTCTCACTGTACCTCAGGACACGTGACCACAAACCTGAACCAAGCATACTCTGTCATTTTACATATAAATTCTGTGCCTTCCCTGCATGTTAATGAACATAATGTGATTATCCAGAGTTTATTAGGTATAAGAGCACAACAAAAAGTGGATCAGACACATTAAGGTTACCTTTACCATGGATTTGATGCAAGTCTGTACGCTGTGGACGGCTCAATTGTAATCGTGCATCGTCTTTCCGCTGACGGGTTGGCACGCAACAAAAGCTTTTCACTGTACCTCGGTACACGTGACAATAATAAACTAAACGAAGTCTGTGTCCAACTTTCCTTCTCATATATTCAGCGATGACAGGATAGTGTGTCAGAAAATAACTGCAGATGCTGGTACAAATCGAAGGTATTTATTCACAAAGTGCTGGAGTAACTCAGCAGGTCAGGCAGCATCTCAGGGGAGAAGGAGTGGGTGACGTTTCGGGTCGAGACCCTTCTTCAGACTGAATAGACAGGATAGTGTGTCATTCATTCCATTTACTGAAGGAGTTTTAGGAACTTGGTCATATCTCATAGTCATACAACACAAACACAGGCCTCTCTCTCTGGTCCACCTCGCCCATGCTGAGAGGCCCATGCCTACCAATGCTGATCCACTTTGCCTCCTTTTACCCCATATCCCACTTTGACTTTCCTATTGCATGTCTTTCCAACATTGTAATCGTATCTCCTTCCACCACCTCCTCTGGCAGCTCCTTCCGGATACCACAATCCTCTGTGTGAAAACTCACCCTCCGATCTCCTCTACCCCTCACCCTCCCTTTCTTCCCAGCTGTTATCAGGCAACTGAGTCATCGTACCACAACCAGCGAGCAGTGCTGAACTACTATCTACCTCTTTGGTGACGCTCAGACGATCCTTGATGAAGGCTTTATCTTGCAATAAACGTTATTCCCTTGTCATGTATTGAAACGTTGGCTCAATTGTAATCATCTATTGTCTTTCTGCTGACAGGTTAGCACGCAAAGGTTTCTCACTGTACCTCGGTACACGTGACAATAAACTGAACTGAAACTTCTGCTCTCGAAATCCAGACACCCCTGTTCGGCAACCAATCCTCTCTGTGCCCCTTGGAGCTTTGGGACGGACAATAGGGGCCACATTTCTCTGAAAACTCTTTGAAATATCTCACAACCTCAACACTGAACAATTAAATTGAATGGGACCCAGATGGAGAGAGAATTTAAGCATCCATCCTCATCCTCAAGCTTGGACTCATTCTCAATCAGATAGTATACAGTCTTCTCTTTGGAAAAAGGAATTCGTACAAATTGGCCTGCTCTTAATATATTCAGAATACATTCCATATCTCCACTAAAACCATGCAGTTTCATCAGCAACCTTCTCTTACCTCCCCACCTTCTCCCCTCCCACATCCAGGCAGCCGAACAGTTGTACCAGTGATCCACTTCCACCTCATGTGGTCTTGTGTTCACACTGTGTTCTCTTCTACAAATGCCGAATAACTATTGTGGAGCACCTGCATTCTATTCCAGAGAGTGCCCTCGTGTTATGTCCCATTTTAATTCACCATACCACGGCCACTCTAGTCTGTCTCTGGTCCCTACCCTGTGTCAGTGAGTCATAGACACATAGAAACATAGAAAATGAGTGCAGGAATAGGCATTCGGCCGTTCGAGCCAGCACCGCCATTCAATATGATCATGGCTGATCATCCACAATTAGTACTCTGCTCCTTCTTTTTCCCCATATCCCTTGATTCCATTAGCCCTAAGAGCAAGAGAATTGGCCTCCACTGCCTTCTCTGGCAGATAATTCCACAGACTCACCACTCTCGAGGTGAATTTTTTGTAATAAACCTGTCAACTGCACAATTCACATTTTGAACAATCCAGTGTAATGAGGGAATGTGTATAAAATCATGAGAGGAATAGATCGAGTGGATGCCCAGAGTAGGTGAATCGAGGACCAGAGGACATAGGTTTAAGGTGAAGGGGAAAAGATTTCATTGGGATTTGAGGGGTAACTTTTTCCACACAAAGGCTGGTGGGTGTATGGAACAAGTTGCCAGAGGAGGTAGTTGAGTCAGGGATTATCCAAACATTTAAGAAACAGTTAGACTGGTACTGTACATGGATAGGACAGGTTTGGAGGGATATGGACCAAATGCTGGCAGGTGGGACAAGTGTAGCAGGGACATGTGGGCAAGTTGGGCCGAAGGGCCTGTTTCTCACCGTACTACTCTATGCCTCTAAGTGGGGAAACTTTGCTACACATGTAGGACTGTAAAGCCTTTGAGTAACCTACCCCATCCGATGAAATAATAATATTTCATCCTCCGCTCTTCACTCAAGTTGACGGTGACGACTTTACTCCAGAGAAGCAGCCCTTCCACCATCATCCACGCAAACGCGGCCATGAAGAACAGGTGCAGAAGAGCAGTGACTGCCGTACAAGCAGTCTGGAAAAAGATGCAACTGATTACCGTTCTCATTAAGGCAGAGGGGCTTCAGGACAGGAAACATGGAAGTGCAGGGATTGAGGGATATGGTAGTGCAAGGAATGGAGGGATAAGGATCACGTGCAGGCAAACGAGATCGGTTTCACTTTGCATCGTGTTCGACACAGACAATGTGGGCCGTTCCTGTGCTGTTCGTCCTATGTTCTATGTTCGTGACTGCAGAACAAGCTGGAGGCTCAGTTCAATCAGGAGGTTACTGTGGCAGAGTCTGAGTACCATGGCAAGGTACAGGCCGAACTCTGGGACGATCATTGGCAACGGTGCTTCTCCCCGGATCAGCTCAATGCCTTTTACACCCGTATAGAACAGACAAACAAAGCTCATCCACTGCGCATCCCCGCCAACCCCCCCCCCCCCACCCCCCTCACCCCCCTCCCCACCGTGATCCCACGACACGCGGGTTACTCAAAACTGTATTGGTAACTTCAGCGACCGCACTGAGGACAAATTAAGACACAGAGTGCTGGAGTAACTCAGCGGGTCAGGCAGCATCTCTGGAGAACATGGATAGGTGACGTTTCACAGAGTGCTGGAGTAACTCAGCGGGTCAGGCAGCATCTCTGGAGAACATGGATAGGTGACGTTTCAGGTCAGGACAAATTGATCCACATAACATTGTGGTGATGACCAGAATCTGAAATGCCTTTGACATGCTCATGCTTGAAGGCCCTCTGATAAGAGGTGTATAGGAGGCTCGACATACCTTACTGTCTGTTGCCGAGTCACTGCTCAGTAACACGATCTGTGCTGCAATCAGAGCCACAAACAGGTTTTTGTGAATGGAAGTCCGGTCAGACTTTGGAATACTGGAGATTAAAACAAAGACACAAATTACACTCATTTTTGCTGCCTGAGTAAATTATCTGAGTTACTCCCATCCTATCATGTGATGAGAACACTCCCTCGTTTCAACGTACAACAAATCAGCATGAATTATTGAAGGTGGGTGGCATGGTGGCGCAGCGGTAGAGTTGCTGCCTCACAGCGCCAGAGACCCGGGTTCGATCCTAACTACGGGTGCTGTCTGTACGGAGTTTGTACGTTCTCCCCGTGGCCCGCATGTGTTTTCTCCGAGATCTTCGGTTTCCTCCCACACTCCAAAGACGTGCAGGTTTGTAGATTAATTGGCTTGGTATAAATGTAAATTGCCCCTAGTGTATGTCGTGTAGTGATAAAGTGTGGGGATTGCTGGCGGTGTGGACTCGGTGGGCCAAAGGGCCTGTTATCGTGCTGTACCTCTGAACTAAACTAACCACAAAAAGTAAACCTAGTCAAATACTTACTCCAGTACAGTGAAAAGAATCAAGGTCACTACCAGGGCACAGAGCGAAGCCCCCGATCCAATGAACGTCAGTTTGTTTAAAACCGTCTCAGTCTCCACACCCCACTGTACAGGACACAAGAAGAGTATAAATATTCTATAAACTGTTCATTTGAAGAAATATAATACAGTGGACACCTATTTAGAGTTGTTTTATATTCCATATCATTCACACAGAGATAAATACACAGAGAACGTCAATTCCCAGTCACTCCATCCTCACCCCCTCCTTCCATCAGACAAGAGGTACAGATGTGTGAAAATGCACACCTCCAGATTCAGTGACAGTTTCTTCCCAACTGTTATCGGGCAGCTGAACCATCCTAGCACTAACTTTCCATCTACCTCATTGGAGACCTTGGAACTAATCAGACTTTATCTTGCACTGAATGTTGTGCCCTTTACCCTGTATCTGACACTGTGAACAGCTTGATTATCATCATATGTAGTCTTCTTTGACTGGATAGCACGCAACAAAAAGCTTTTCACTGTACCTCGGTACACATGACAATAATAAACTAAACTAAACTAGCACGGATGTCCTTTTAATCACAGTTGTGCCCCTTGGACCATGGTAAATGGGAGGCCATCAGTGACTGACACACGTGCTATCCCTTTGCCCCACATCCCCTGAAGAACCACAAGATTCACACTCTGCTATAATCCTTGTCCAAACATCTCCCACTTCACCCTCTTCGCTGGCTTAGCACCTAAACATTGTCAAGCATTAGAGAACTCTGAATCATAGAGTCATTGAGTGAAACAGCATGGAAACAGGCCCTTCGGCCCAACCTGCCCACACCGGCCAACATGTCCCAACTACACTTGTCTCACCTGCCCACATTTGGACCATATCCCTCCAAACCTGTCCTATGCATGTACCTCACCAACTGTTTCTTAAATGTTGGGATAGTCCCTGCCTCAACTACCTCCTGTGGCAACTTGTTCCATACACCCACCACCCTTTGTGTGAAAAAGCTACCCTTCCAATTCCTATTAAATCTTTCCCCTTCACCTTGAACCTATGTTCTCTGATCCTTGAATCAAATGTTACCAATGTGTACAAAGTGCCTTGTGAACGGTGGCAATCACACAATGTGGCCAACTTTTAAAAATAATTTAAAGGCAATAACAAATAATTTGGAACCATTAAAATACTTGAAATATTGGTGGAGATTTATTGTGAAAGATTCTCTGGTGACTGCAAGGAAATCATACATCAGAAATAAAAAATTCCACTCATTGTTCTAAAATCAATCGACGCGTGTAGATAAACTGGTGCTGTCAACATAGTTTATCCTCATTCGTGCTTCAAACTTCATTAAATGTGGGAAGTGCAGCTTTTCACTGTGTAGCAAACACTTTTCATCCCATTTGCCACGTTCAGTCACTATGTCACTAACAAAGAGCTCCATATTGATCGGTGTGAAATATGTGTAACTGATGCACCGATTACATTGGACCTGCAGGACTTATGCTGGATGGTAAAACTCCCTGCTGCCAAACCATCAACAACATTGAGACACAAAGCTGTGCATTATTTCCAAAGTGTAAAGACTTTCCTAACCAGACCTATCACACAGAAATCGCAATCTCTATGGAGTATAGACTGATTAACACCATTTTTTAAATTAAGGTTCAGAGGAGCAGAATTAGACCATTCGGCCCATCAAGTCTACTCCGCCATTCAATCATGGCTGATCGATCTATCTCTCCCTCTCAACCCCATTCTCCTGTCATCTCCCCGTAACCCCTGACACCTGTAATAATCAAGAATCTATCCATCTCCACCTTAAAAATATCCATTGACGGCCTCCACAGCCTTCTGTGGCAATGAATTCCACAGATTCACCACCCTCTGACTAGATAAATTCCTCCTCGTCTCCTTCCTAAAGGAATGTCCTTTACTTCTGAGGCTATGACCTCAGGTCCTAGACTCTCCCACTAGTGGAAATATCCCCTCCACACCCACTCTATCTTTCAAGTTGAAAGTAAAGTTCCAACAAATCTCACACTTCCCATGTTGTCAAGATTGAAAGGGTACAGAGACAATTTACGAGGATGTTGCCAGGACTAGGGTGTGAGCTATATGGAGAGGTTGAGTAGGCTGGGACTCTATTCGTTGGAGTGCAGGAGGATGAGGGGAGATCTTATCGAGGACTATAAAATCATGAGAGGAATAGAAGGTG
This sequence comes from Rhinoraja longicauda, assembly GCF_053455715.1. Lineage (NCBI taxonomy): Eukaryota > Metazoa > Chordata > Chondrichthyes > Rajiformes > Arhynchobatidae > Rhinoraja > Rhinoraja longicauda. The sequence continues at coordinate 59,382,073 of NC_135963.1, read as the reverse complement.
AATCGAGGACATGAGGACATAGGTTTAAGTTGAAGGGGAAAAGATTTAATAGGAATCTGAGAGTTACCTTTTTCACACAAAGGGTGGTGGGTGTACAGAACAAGCTGCCAGAGCAGGTAGTGGAGGCAGGGATTTACTCAATATTGAAGAAACAGTTGGACAGGTACATGGATAGGACAGGTTTGGTGGGATATGGACCAAGCGCAGACAGATGGGACGAGTGCAGCTGGGACATTTGGGCAAGTTGGGCCGAAGGGCCTGTTTACACGTTGTATCACTCTCTGACTCTATGACATGACTCAATCAGTAACCAGACTGCAACCTCCGTCTTTGGATTGTTTCTTAATAGACAATAGACAATACACAATAGGTGCAGGAGGAGGCCATTCGGCCCTTCGAGCCAGCACCACCATTCAATGTGATCATGGCTGATCATTCTCAATCAGTACCCCATTCCTGCCTTCTCCCCATACCCCCTGACTCCGCTATCCTTAAGAGCTCTATCTAGCTCTCTCTTGAATGCATTCAGAGAATTGGCCTTCACTGCCTTCTGAGGCAGAGAATTCCACAGATTCACAACTCTCTGACTGAAAAAGGTTTTTCCTCATCTCAGTTCTAAATGGCCTACCCCTAATTCTTAAACTGTGGCCCCTGGTTCTGGACTCCCCCAACATTGGGAACGTGTTTCCTGCCTCTAACGTGTCCAACCCCTTAATAATCTTATACGTTTCGATACCATCTTGGCCTTGCCCGTTCGTTCGTTTGCAGACCTGTATTTCTGTGAACTGCATCAACACGGCAAAGTTAGTTGTGTGGCTGCAGAAACAGACGGTGATGTCAGACTCGGCCCGGACCACGTGACAACCTTGACTTGACCATCCGACAAAACGGCCGTCTCTGAAATAAACAGAATGAAAACACTCACGCTTGGCAGATCCGCAACGCCAAAGCCAAACATATTCAGATAATCAAGTACACGTTACACAGGCAAACGTGTTGTTACATTAATAGTTAACTGCAAAGCAGACTGATATTGGAATAGAGTCTTACAGCAGAGGAATCTTATAGAAACGTACAAAATTCTTAAGGGGTTGTACAGGCTAGATGCAGGAAGATTGTTCCCGATGTTGGGGAAGTCCAGAACAAGGGGTCACAGTTGAAGGATAAGGGGGAAGTCTTTTAGGACCGAGATGAGAACGTTTTTTTTCACACAGAGTGGTGAATCTGTGGAATTCTCTGCCACAGAAGGTAGTTGAGGCCAGTTCATTGGCTATACTTAAGAGGGAGTTAGATGTGGCCCTTGTGGCTAAAGGGATCAGGGGGTATGGAGAGAAGGCAGGTACGGGATACTGAGTTGGATGATCAGCCATGATCATATTGAATGGCGGTGCAGGCTCGAAGGGCCAAATGGCCTACTCCTGCACCTATTTTCTATGTTTCTATGTTTCTATGGAACATCCCCTAATGTCCACTCATCGATATGAATCCCATTTACAGCACTTGCTCCACAGCCTGGGGGCCTTGACAAGTGTTGATCCCGAATCTTATTAAATGTTGGGCCTCTTTAATTAAATAACATTTAGTAACAGCCCTGGCAGCCCTTTAAGTTTATTTAAATTAACCACAATGTCACAGAATTAGGAGGGTCATAGATCTATGTGGGAAGGAACTGCAGATGCTGGTTTACTCTGAAGATAGACCCAAAATGCTGGAGTAACTCAGTGGGACAGGCAGCATCTCTGGATAGAAGGAATGGGTGACGTTTCGGGTCAAGACCTCCTTCAGATTGAGAGTCGAGGGGCGACACAGAGATATGGAAGGGTAAGGTGTGAAAACAAAACTTTAAAGGGGACGAAGGTCAAGGAAAATGTAGAATGGATCATTGTTAGCTAGAGGAAGGTGGCAGTCAGATTCGTCAGAGAACTAGGATGGGGGAGTCCTCCCCCCCCCCCCCCCCCCCCCCCCCCCCCCCATTCCTTCTCTCCAGAGATGCTGCCTGTCCCGCTGAGTTACTCCAGCTTTTTGTGTCTATCTTCGGTGTAAACCAAAATCTGCAGTTCCGACCTACACAGGAGAAAAGTCACCCCCTGTTCCTCCTCTCTCCACTTCCAGTGGTCCTAGTTCAATTGGAACGATATATTTTCCTTTATTTGCTCACGGCAACAAAAGATTGGATGGGAAAACCTAGTTTATTCTCACAGCAACGATTTCAATGGCATGAGCAAATGTAGAAAAACAAAAATGGACACTGGAGTGCTGGAGTAACTCAGCGGGTCATAGAAACATAGAAACATAGAAAATAGGTGCAGCGGGAGGCCATTTGGCCCTTCGAGCCAGCACCGCCATTCATTGTGATCATGGCTGATCATCCACAATCAGTAACCCGTGCTTGCCTTCTCTCCATATCCTTTGATTACACTAGCCCCTAGAGCTCTATCTAACTCGCTTTTAAATTCATCCAGTGAATTGGCCTCCACTGCCTTCTGTGGCAGAGAATTCCACAAATTCACAACTCTCTGGGTGAAAAAGTTTCTTCTCAGCTCAATTTTAAATGGCCTCCCCTTTATTCTTAGACTGTGGCCCCTGGTTCTGGACTCCCCCAATGTTGGGAACATTTTTCCTGCATCTAGCTTGTCCAGTCCTTTTATAATTGTATACGTCTCCATAAGATCCCCTCTCATCCTTCTAAACTCCAGTGAATACAATCCCAGTCTTTCCAATCTTTCCTCATATGACAGTCCCTCTATCAAAGGGATTAGCCTCATGAACCTACGCTGCACTGCCTCAATAGCAAGGACATCCTTCCTCAAATTAGGAGACTAAAACTGCACACAATACTACAGATGTGGTCTCATCAGGGCCCTATACAACTGCAGAAGAACCTCTTTACTCCTATACTGAAATCCTCTTGTTATGAAAGCCAACATGCCATTAGCTTTCTTCACTGCCTGCTGTACCTGCACGCCAACTTTCAGTGACTGGTGTACAAGGACACCCAGGTCTCGCTGCACTTCCCCTTTATCTGCTTCCGCGATTTTGCCGCCAAAGTGGACAACCTCACATATATCTACATTATACTGCATCTGCCACGCATCTGCCCACTCACTCAACTTGTCCAAGTCACCCTGCAACCTCCTAACATCCTCTTCGCTGTTCATACTGCCACCCAGGTTTGCAAACTTGCTAGTGTTACTTCTAATTCCATCATCCAAATCATTAATATATATGGTAAACAGTTGCGGCCCCAACACTGAGCCTTGCGGCACTCCACTCGCCACTGCCTGCCATTCTGAAAAGGACCCGTTTATTCCTACTCTTTGCTTCCTGTCTGCCAACCAATTCTCTATCCATGTCAACACTCTACCCCCAATACCATGTGCTCTAATTTTGCTCACCAATCTCCCATGTGGGACCTTTTCAATGGCTTTCTGAAAGTCTAGTTACACTATATCCACTGGCTCTCCTTCATCCATTTTACTTGTCACATCCTCAAAAAATTCCAGAATATTAGTCAAGCAGGATTTCCCCTTCATAAATCCATGCTGACTTGGACCAATCCTTTTACTGCTATCCAAATGTACCATTATTACTTCTTTAATAATTGACTCCAGTATCTTCCCCACCACAGATGTCAGGCTAACAGGTCTATAATTCGCCATTTTCTCTCTGGCTCCTTTCTTGAAATGTGGGATAACATTAGCTACCCTCCAATCCACAGGAACTGATCCTGAATCTATTGAACATTGGAAAATGATCTCCAATGCGTCCATGATTTCTAGATTCACTTCCTTGAGTCCCTTGGGATGCAGACCATCAGGCCCTGGGGATTTATCAATAGATAATAGACAATAGACAATAGGTGCAGGAGTAGTCCATTCGGCCCTTCGAGCCAGCACCGCCATTCAATGTGATCATGGCTGATCATTCTCAATCAGTACCCCGTTCCTGCCTTCTCCCCATACCCCCTGACTCCGCCTTCAGTCCCATCAGTCTACCCAATACTATTTCTCGCCAAATGCAAATTTCTTTCAGTTCCTATATCGCCCTAGATCCTCTGTCCTCTAGTACATCTGGGAGATTGTTTGTGTCTTTCTGAGTGAAGACAGATCCAAAGTACCTGTTTAACTCTTCTGCCATTTCCTTGTTACCCGTAAAAATTTCACCCGTTTCTGCCTTCAAGGGACCCACATTTGTCTTTACTAATCTTTTTCTCTTAACATACCGAAAGAAGCTTTTGCTATCCTTCTTTATATTCTTGGCCAGTTTCCCCTCGTATCTTTTCAGCCCGTATTGCCCTTTTTGTTACCTTCTGTTGTCCTTTGAAAGTTGCCCAATCCTCTGGCTTCCCGCTACTCTTTGCTATGTTATACATCTTTTCTTTTAGTTTTATTCCATCCCTAACTTCCCTTGTCAGCCACGGTTGCCTCCTACTCCCCTGAGAATCTTTCTTCCTCTTTGGAATGAAAAGATCCTGCGTCTTCCGGATTATGCCCAGCAATTCCTGCCATTGCTGTTCCACCGTCATTCCTGCTTGGATTCTTTTCCAGTCGACCTTGGCCAGCTCCTCTCTCATGCCTTCATAGTCCCCTTTGTTCAACTGCAACACTGACACTTCCGATTTAACCTTCTCCATCTCAAATTGCAGATTAAAACTAATCATATTATGGTCACTACCTCCAAGTGGTTCCTTTACCTTGAGTTCCCTTATTAAATCTGGTTCATTGGACAACACTAAATCCAGAATTGCCTTTTCTCTGGTAGGCTCCAGTACAAGCTGCTCTAAGAATCCATCTCGGAGGCACTCCACAAACTCCCTTTCCTGGGGTCTAGAACCAACCTGATTTTCCCAGTCTACCTGCATATTGAAATCGCCCATCACCACAGTGGCATTACCTTTGCTACATGCCAGCTTTAACTCCTGCTGCAACTTACACCCTATATCCGGGCTACTGTTTGGGGGCCTGTAGATAAGTGTCTTCTTATCGTTACAATTCCTCAATTCTATCCACAGTGACTCTACATCGTCAGTTCCAATGACTCCCCTCGCAAAGAACTGAATTCCATCCCTCTCCAACAGAGCTACCCCACCTCCTCACCCACCACCCCACCTCCTCACCACCCCACCTCCTCACCCACCACCCCACCTCCTCACCCACCACCCCACCTCCTCACCACCCCTCCTCACCACCCCTCCTCACCACCCCACCTCCTCACCACCCCACCTTCTCTGCCCACTCAGCAGGTCAAGCAGCATCTGTGGAACATGGATAGGTGACGTTTCACAGAGTGCTGGAGTAACTCAGCGGGTCAGGCAGCATCTCTGGAGAACATGGATAGGTGACGTTTCGGTTCAGGACCCTTCTTAACACTGTTAGGAGGGGAGGGCAAAGAAAACTGGAAGAGAAAAGGAGCAGAACAAAGCATGGCAGGTAATAGGTGAACAGTAGGCAGATGTTTATCAAAACCCCCTCCCCTGTCATTGTCTATCAAAAGTCCCCATGTTCCTGCCCAGATTACTTGGGTAAACCATTCCTCAGGCACTAGTTACTGACAGAATTAGATCAAACATTGATCAGCTACAGTCAAGCACAGGAATGATGGGGGGGAAATGAGCTGTTGACCTTTGTTACGTCTGCACTGAATACAATAATCAGCGCTGACCAAAGTCTGGTACTTACTGAAGACTGAAATTCCAAAACACACATGCAGGGGTGGCGAATTTCGAAAATCCAACCTTAAAATGAGAAAATAAACAGTTGGTCAAACGGGGCAAGCTGTGTGCCAGGTTTCATTCACACTAGAAAGGACTCCAAAATCTCACAACATTGAACTGCAAATGAGTTGTTGGTTGGATGCTGCTCATTTGATTTATGGTCCTAAAAATGGGTTTTACCCGCTGGTTTTAATCCCCATTAATATTTTAAAATTCTGTTATTTTTCAACAATAAACATTTTGAAGCTGATTTACAATATTCCAGGCTAATTTCGCATTACATTCATCCACATGCTCCAGTCCTGTTTTGTAACCAATTTAAAAAACGTTTTATTCTCCCCTTAATTGTGATTTTTCATGCATGTCTATTGATTAGTGCTAGTGTCAGGGATGAGAGGGAGGAGGCAGGAGAATGGGGTCAGGAGGGAGAGATAGATGAGCCATGATTGAATGGCGGAGTAGACTTGATGGGCCGAACGGCTTAAGTCTACTCCTGTCACTTGTCAACACCTCACATTTTATATATGTGGAGATTGGTGGTGGGAGGGAGGGAGGGGGTGGGAATGGTGCTGTCTTTGCCCTTGTCTTTGATTGCCTGCTGATACCAGCCCTCTCTGCCTCCTTCATTCCTGCCATTGTGCACGCCATCAAATCTATCCGAGAACGGAATGCGTGCAACCAAAGGTTCAGCTATTTTAATCGGCCAGAACTATAAACTTTATTATTATTATTATTATTATTAATCCCATTTAAGTATTAATCAGAGAGTTGTAAATCTGTGGAATTCTCTGCCTCAGAAGGCAGTGGAGGCCAATTCTCTGAATGCATTCGAGAGCTAGATAGAGCTCTTAAGGATAGCGGAGTCAGGGGGTATGGGGAGAAGGCAGGAACGGGGTACTGATTGAGAATGATCAGCCACGATCACATTGAATGGTGGTGCTGGCTCGAAGGGCCGAATGGCTTACTCCTGCACCTATAGTCTATTGTCTATAATATTCATTTTGAGGAACAGTCTGTTTGCTTACCACAGGGCGATGTGACAGAGAGTATTGTACAGCTGTGGGGATGTTTCTTGCTCTGACTGGATCACGTACAGTCGATGAGATTACAGCTGTTTGAAGCTGGCTTGCTTGCAAATTGGAATCATAATAGATGAAGTTGTATTGGCTGCTTTCACTGCAAAAGTTATACAGATTAACCCATGAAATTCACTGCGTTTAAATTTGCAATGAACAAAATAGTTCAGTTGAGTTGCCATGTTAATGTCATGTTTATCGAGGTACAGTGAAAAGCTTTTTGTTGAGTGCTATCCAGTCAGTGGAAAGACAATACATGATTACAATCAAGCCATGTACAGTGTATAGATACATGATAAGGGAATAACGTTTAGTGCGAGGTAAAGCCAGTAAAGTCCAACCAAGGATAGTCCGAGGGTCACCATTGAGGTAGACAGTAGTTCAGCACTGCTCTCTGGTTGTGGTAGGATGGTTCAGTTGCCTGATTACAGCTGGGAAGAAACTGTCCCTGAATCTGGAGGTGTGTGTTTTTACACGTCTATAACTTTTGCCTGATGGGAGAAAAGTGAAGTGGCCAGGGTGCAGATTATACTGCTGGTCTTGCCAAGGCAGCCTGAGGTGTAAATAGAGTCAATGAAAGGGAGGATGGTCTGGGCTGCTTTCACAATTCGCTGCAATTTCTAGCAGTCTTGTGATGGGTCTGTCACTAAACCAAGCTGTGATGCATCCTAATAAAATGCTTTCTATGGCGCATCTGCAGACGTTGATGAGAGTTGTTGGGGACATACCACACCTCTTAAGCCTTCTAAGGATAGTCCAAGGGTCACCATTGAGGTAGATAGTAGTTCAGGACTGCTCTCGGGTTTCTCGGTCATGGTTTCTCGGTCATGGTTTCTCGGTCATGGTTTCTTGGTCATGGTTTCTTGGTCATGGTCTCGCGGTCATGGTTTCTCGGTCATGGTTTCTCGGTCATGGTTTCTCGGTCATGGTTTCTCGGTCATGGTTTCTCGGTCATGGTTTCTCGGTCACGGTTTCTCGGTCATGGTTTCTCGGTCATGGTTTCTTGGTCATTGTTTCTCGGTCATGGTTTCTCGGTCATTCTTTCTCGGTCATTGTTTCCTGGTCATTGTTTCTCGGCCATTGTTTCTATATGGGTAGTCCAGGTGAAGTTGTTCATGATATTGACTTCTAGGAATTTGAAGTGTTCAACCATCTCTACTTTGGCTGTAAATACATTTACCCTGGGTCCCAACTTTGGCTATATTTGGCTGTTTTTTCCTGATATTGTAGTGATAAATCAGTCTGCTATTTCACTTTAAAAATCATCAATGATAGAATTAACAAATTTGTTCTGCATTATTTATAAACATAACCTTACCTTTTTTCTTTCCTCCCAGCCACCAATAAGTTGTGAGGTGCCAAATGATTTTCTACACTACGGTAGTAAACGTGTATAAATATCAATTCATTGTACCCTAGAAACGAAAGAGAAACAGTAACTCACTTTGCAATAACACACAATGATTTACCTGGAATAACAATCATTTATAACGCAGCATAACAACAGCACAAAACCTGTGGAGAGGATCAGTTCCTCCAGACGCTGCCTGACCCGCTGAGTACCTCCTGCATTTTGTGTTTTGCTCAGGATTCCAGCATCTGCAGTTCCGTGTGTGTCCATCACCACTGGACCTACCAGAATGTATCAGGAGGCATCACAGCTTGGTTTAAGGAACAACTCCATCCAAGCCCCCAAGAAATTGCAGCGAATTGTGGACGCAGCCCAGACCATCACACAAGCCAACCTGTCTTCCATTGACTCCATTTATACCTCACGCTGCCTCGGCAAGGCCAGCAGCACAATCAAGGATGAGTCGCACCCTGGCCACTCCCTCTTCTCCCCTCTCCTATCGGGCAAAAAGTACAGAAGTGTGAAAACGCAAACCTCCAGATTCAGGGACATTTTCTTCCCAGCTGTTATCAGGCAACTGAATCATCCTACCACAACCAGAGAGCAGTCCTGAACTACGATCTACCTCAATGGTGACCCTCGGACTATCCTTGATCGGACTTTGCTGGCTTTCTCTTGCACTAAACATTATTCCCTTATCGTGTGAGTATCTATACACTGTAATGGTTCAATTGTAATCATGCATTGTCTTTCCGCTGACTGGTTAGCACGCAACAAAAGCTTTTCACTGGACCTCAGTTCACGTGACAATAAACTGAAACTGATGTAGAGAATGTTAGTGGTTGGTAACTGGAGTCAAAGATAAATAATAGACACAAAATGCTGGAGTAACTCAGTGGGACAGGCGGCATCTCTGGATAGAAGGTATGGGTGACGGTTTGGGTCAAGACCTTTATTCAGATAAATGAATTCAAAGACATCCTTCTGACATAAGTATTCCTCACTCTGTCTCATTGCTCATTCATGAGGTTTGGATATCAACAATGTCAGCTTTCATTGCCCATCAGTCCCGAAGCGGTGAAGATCCCTGGGTGGACCTGAGGTCACACATCGCCCAGACCACATTGGATTCCTTCTCTGACACACCTGCGCCTTCACGACAATCCTGCAGTTTGGTGCCCCTTGTTACTCAGGCAGCTTTAGGATTTAACCAGAACAAGCGGTTTCCTAGCTTTAAGTCCCCAGTGTTGCTCAGAGTTGAATCCATGACCAGGTCAGTGGCCCAGATTGCTGTCTGCTCATCCAGTAACTGGAGCTCTGGACCACATAGCCATTATTCTCAAGAGTGGGAATCCCAAGTTCCCTTTGGCTCACCATGTGCAGACAGCCAACATATCTAATAAGGAATGAATAAACCAGTACTTAATAAATTCGCTGCATCCCTCGATATCTTTTGCCCTGAAGTACAGCAAACCAAACTCAAGCAGTGTTTAGTTTGGCTTAGAGATACAGCCCGGACCGACCGACCGAGTCAGCACTGACCAGTGATCCCTGCACACTAACACCATCCTACACACACGAGGGACAGTTTACAATTACACCATGCCAATGAGTCTGAAGAAGGGTCTCGACCCGAAACGTCACCCATTCCTTCTCTCCAGAGATGCTGCCTGTCCTGCTGAGTTACTCCAGCTTTTTGTGTCTATCTTCAATTAGTCTATATGAAAGACTGTATGTCTTTGGAGAGTGGGAGGAAATCGAAGATCTCGGAGAGAACCTACGCAGGTCACAGGGAGAACGAACAAACTCCGTACAGACAGCACCCGTAGTCAGGATCGAACCTGGGTCTCTGGCGCTGTGAGGCAGCAACTCTACCGCTGCACCACCGTGCCACCCTCCACTGTTCTCCACTGTAACATTTTCAACACCTTCCAATTTACTGGAGTCAAAGATAAATGAATCCAAAGACAACCTACTGATCACATAAATAGTCCTCAACCTCTCAACCTCTTTCATTGCTCAATCATGAGGTTTGGACGTCAACAATGTCAGTGTTCATCGCCCATCCTTAGTCCATCCTCACCCTGGGAATTGGCTATTGACAATCAACTGACGGATTTCTACTGCGATTGGGCTGTGGAATTCTGGCAATGCAAGGCAGTACCTTTCCACCAGCTGCTGGTGGCTGAAACTCCACAGAAAGAGCCTCGTTAAGATGGTTACAATTAGTGCTTCTGGATTGAGATGTTCGGCTTCACTTACCTAAAGTGAGAAGTCGAGACATCTCAGAACCAGGAACCTGGATTTTATCCACTCGATCCCGAGCAGAAAGACACGTTGGTTTGTAGACAAGACCATCTTCCACACTGGATAGCCGGCTGGCTTTCATCTGCACATCTATAGGGAGAAACAGGAAATGGCATGCAAAATACTATACACTGCGGGAGCAAGGGGCGGGAGTGGGGTGGGAGTGAGAGGGGAGAGGGAGCGGGGGAGAGGGAGCGGGAGGGGAGAGCAGGGGGAGGGAGCGGGGGGAGGGAGCGGGGGGAGGGAGCGGGGGGGAGGGAGCGGGGGGAGGGAGCGGGGGAAGAGAGCGGGGGGAGGGAGCGGGGGGAGGGAGCGGGGGGAGGGAGCGGGGGGAGGGAGCGGGGGGAGGGAGCGGGGGGAGGGAGCGGGGGGGAGGGAGCGGGGGGAAGAGAGCGGGGGGAGGGAGCGGGGGGAGGGAGCGGGGGGAGGGAGCGGGGGAAGAGAGCGGGGGGAAGAGAGCGGGGGAAGAGAGCGGGGGAGGGAGCAGGGGGGAGCGGGGGGGGGAGGGAGCGGGGGGGGAGGGAGCGGGGGGGAGCAGGGGGGAGGGAGCGGGAGGGAGCGGGGGGGAGGGAGCAGGGGGGAGGGAGCGGGGGGGGAGCAGGGGGGGAGGGAGCGGGGGGGGAGGAAGCAGGGGGGGAGGGAGCGGGGGGGAGGGAGCGGGGGGGAGGGAGCGGGGGGGAGAGAGCAGGGGGAGGGAGCGGGGGGAGGGAGCGGGGGGAGGGAGCGGGGGGAGGGAGCGGGGAGGGAGAGGGGGGGAGGGAGCAGGGGGGAGGGAGCAGGGGGAGGGAGCGGGGGGAGGGAGCGGGGGAGGGAGAGGGGGGGAGGGAGCAGGGGGGAGCGAGCGAGGGGGAGGGAGCGAGGGGGAGGGAGCGGGTGAGTGGGGGGAGGGAGCAGGGGAGGGGTAGTGGGGGGGGGGAGGGAGGGACCTTATTCAACATTCACTCTTCCCCGGCCCATCACTAGTTGGCAAATGAGAATAATGACGACAGGTAGAATAGTGGAAAACCTACAGGTTGACGGAGTGGAGGATTCCAATGTGCCAAATATTAACTGGAATTGCTTTAGTGCAAGGGGCTTCGCTGAGGTAGATACGTGATGTACTTCCAAGAGAAATGTTTGAGACAATATGTAAATAGTCGCACTGTAAGGGCTAACATTACGAATGCAGCAATGTGGGTTTTATTGCAGGAATGTAAAAGCTCCAGCTTGGATTATTCCTGGGGCATCCTGTTGTCAGCATGGAAGCGTGGTTTATGGCGCGTTATCCTCTGATATCAGCAACCAGCGTTCAAAGCTTTGAAGTGTTAAGAAGAACATCTTGCCATATGGACTGCCCTTTGTTTCCAAGAAAGAAGAGGTCACGATGGACACAATGGACACGGAGGTCCCGAAAGACACATAAAGATTTATAGGGCATTGTAAACTTGCCATATAAGGCAGTGATGGAAAAATACTGGCACATGTATTTAGGGTATAAAAGGTGTGTAAATGCTAGCTTTCGGAGAGAGAGACTACACTAGTGTTTCTGAACTCTCCAGTAGCTAGGCTCTCTCCCACCTGGGTGAGTAGAATAAAGAGGTTAAATTATTTTGGTTGTCTGACTATTCTGTTCATAGGGCACGAACTACAACAGCACTAGAGACGAGGCAGTACTTAACCTCGTACGAGGAAGTGAATTTGTGGAATTCTCTACCACAGAGGGCAGTGGAGGCCAATTCACTGGATGAATTTAAAAGAGAGTTAGATAGAGCTCTAGGTAGTGGAATCAAGGGGTATGGGGAGAAGGCCCAATCACAACCAGGTTACTGATTGTGGATGATCAACCATGATCACAATGAATGGTGGTGCTGGCTCGAAGGGCCAAATGGCCTCCGATGTTTCTATGTTTCTATGACGTGGCAAAACTCGACTGAGAGAAGGCGCTTGTGGGTCAAGCATCATTACACGTGAGAGTCTTTCAAAAGGGAGTGCATGATATCATCGACAGGCTGATCAAGGATGCGCGTTAGCGCAGTGGTAGAGTTGCTGCCTTACAGCCCTTGCAGTGCTAGAGTCCCGGGTCTAATCCTCACGGGTGCTGACTGTACGAAGTTTGTACGTTCTCCCTGTGAATGCTTGAGTTTGCTCCGAGATTTTTGGTTTCCTCCCACATTTCTTAGACTACATGATTGTAGGTTAATTGGCTTGGTGTGAATGTAAAATTGTCCCTAATGTGTGTAGGATAGTGTTAACGTGCGGGGATCGCTGGGCGGCGCGGAACCGGTGGGCCTGTTTCCGCGCTGTATCTCTAAACCAAACTAAATTAAAAACTGAACAGTGATGGTGAAACCAAGATCTAGCAAGAAAAGGGGATCTTGGATGATAAAGTATTGATCAGAAAAATAAGGAAGCATATGGCAGGTGTAGACATCTGTAATCTAGCAAGTCCCTAAATGAATGTAGAAGCTGCAGGACCATACTTAAGATAGTTCATAAATATATGAAAGATATTTCAGTCAACTGCTTACTCCTTAAGATGAGAGAGTGAAATGTTCATATTATGTATATCAATTAAATATAGTGAAATGAGAATAATACTGATCTTTGATCTATGATTCTAAAGAAAGAGTTCAAAATTGGAGGCCAAATTTAGCTTCCAAAAGTTTGTTCATAAGTGAAGGCCATTCGGCCCATTCAATCATGGCTGATCTATCTCTCCCTCCTAACCTATTCCCCTGCCTTCTCCCCATAACCCCTGACACCCGTACTAATCAAGAATGTATCTATCTCTGCCTTAAATATATCCATTGACTTGGCCTCCACAGCCTTCTGTGGCAATGAATTCCACAGATTCACCACCCTCTGCCTAAAGAAATTCCTCCTTAACTCCTTCCTAAAGGAACGTCCTTTAATTCTGAAACTATGACCTCTGGTCCTCGACTCTCCCGCTAGAGGAAACATTCTCTCCACATCCACTCTATCCATGCCTTTCAAAGGTTACTGTCAAATATCCCACCTTATTCAACTTTAAATTTATAAAAATATGGAGGTGAACAACCTTGGAATCATTTTGCTTTACTTAGTTTTAAAATAATCCAAAGTCATCAGAGAAAATTCCCAACATCTGCTCAACCCAAAACCACAAACATAATTACTCTTCTGACAAATTATATCAAGCCAAAAGAATGCCAACCTTCCATCGCTAAGCATAACACAAAGGGCAGCGGTAGAGTTGCTGCCTTACAGCGCTTGTAGCGTCAGAGACCCGGGTTCAATCTCGACTAACCATATAATAACCATATAACAATTACAGCACGGAAACAGGCCCGTTCGGCCCTACCAGTCCACGCCGACCACTTTCTCTGACCTAGTCTCATCTACCTGCTCTCAGACCATAACCCTCCAATCCCCTCCCATCCATATACCTATCCAATTTACTCTTAAATAATAAAATCGAGCCTGCCTCCACCACTTCCACCGGAAGCTCATTCCACACAGCCACCACCCTCTGAGTAAAGAAGTTACCCCTCATGTTACTCCTAAACTTTTGTCCCTTAATTCTGAAGTTATGTCCCCTTGTTGGAATCTTCCCCACTCTCAAAGGGAAAAGCCTACCCACGTCAACTCTGTCCGTCCCTCTTAAAATTTAAAAAACCTCTATCAAGTCCCCCCTCAACCTTCTACGCTCCAAAGAATAAAGACCCAACCTGTTCAACTCTGTAGCTTAAGTGCTGAAACCCAGGCAACATTCTAGTAAATCTCCTCTGTACCCTCTCCATTTTGTCGACATCCTTCCTATAATTTGGCGACCAGAACTGCACACCATACTCCAGATTCGGCCTCACCGATGCCCTGTACAATTTTAACATTACATCCCAACTTCTATATTCGATGCTCTGATTTATAAAGGCAAACATACCAAACGCCTTCTTCACCACCCTATCCACATGAGATTCCACCTTCAGGGAACAATGCACAGTTATTCCCAGATCCCTCTGTTCCACTGCATTCCTCAATTTCCTACCATTTACCCTGTACGTCCTATTTTGATTTGTCCTACCAAAATGCAGCACCTCACACTTATCAGCATTAAACTCCATCTGCCATCTTTCAAAAGGCCCAAGTCTCTCTGTAGACTTTGAAAATCTACTTCATTATTAACTACACCACCTATTTTAGTATCATCTGCATACTTACTAATCCAATTTGCCACACCATCATCCAGATCATTAATGTAAATGACAAACAACAGTGGACCCAACACAGATCCTTGGGGTACTCCACTAGACACTGGCCTCCAACCTGACATACAGTTGTCAACCATTACCCTCTGGTATCTCCCATTCAGCCATTGTTGAATCCATCTTGCAACCTCACTATTAATACCCAACGATTTAACCTTCTTAATCAACCTTCCATGTGGAACCTTGTCAAATGCCTTACTGAAGTCTATATAGACAACATTCACAGCCTTGCCCTTATCAATTTCCCTGGTAACCTCTTCAAAAAATTCAAGAAGATTAGTCAAACATGACCTTCCAGGCACAAATCCATGTTGACTGTTTCTAATCAGGCCTTGATTATCCAAATAATTATATATATTGTCCCTAAGTATCTTTTCCAATAATTTTCCCACCACAGACGTCAAACTAATAGGTCTATAATTGCTAGGTTTACTTTTAGAACCTTTTTTAAACAAAGGCACAACATGCGCAATGCGCCAATCTTCCAGCACCATCCCCGTTTCTAATGACGTTTGAAATATTTCCGTCATAGCCCCTGCTATTTCTGCACTAACTTCCCTCAATGTCCTAGGGAATATCCTATCAGGACCTGGAGACTTCTCCACTTTTATATTTTTCAAAAGTGTCCGTACCTCTTCTTTGATCCTCATAATTTCCATCACTACTCTACTTGTTTCGCTTACCTCACATAATTCAATATCCTTCTCCTCGGTGAATACCGAAGAAAAGAAATTGTTTAATATCTCCCCCATTTCTTCCGGCTCAGCACATAGCTGTCCACTCTGACTCTCTAATGGACCAATTTTATCCCTCGCTATCCTTTTGCTATTGACATATCTGTAGAACCCCTTAGGGTTTACTTTTACATTACTTGCCAAAGCAACCTCATATCTTTTTTTCGCTTTTCTAATTTCCTTCTTAAGATTCCTTTTACATTCTTTATATTCCTCAAGAACCTCATTTACTCCATGCCGCTTATATTTATTGTATATCTCCCTCTTTTTCCGAACCAAGTGTCCAATTTCCCTGGAAAACCACGGCTCTTTCAAATTATTATTCTTTCCTTTCCACCGAACAGGGACATAAAGACTCTGTACTCTCAAAATTTCACCTTTAAATATCCTCCATTTCTCTATTATATTCTTTTCATAAAACAAAATGTCCCATTTCACTCCTTTTAAATCCTTTCTCATCTCCTCAAAATTAGCCTTTCTCCAATCCAAAATCTCAACCCTTGGTCCAGATTTGACCTTCTCCATAATTATATTGAAACTAATGGCATTGTGATCACTAGACCCAAAGTGCTCCTCAACACATACCTCCGTCACCTAACAGGAGGTCCAACACTGCCCCTTCTCTGGTAGGTACCTCTACGTATTGCTGCAAAAAACTATCCTGCACACATTTTACAAACTCCAAACCATCCAGCCCTTTAACAGAATGTGATTCACAGTCTATGTACGGAAAATTGAAATCACCCACAATCACTACTCTGTGCTTACTACTAATATCTGCTATCTCCTTACATATTTGCTCTTCCAATTCTCGTTCCCTATTTGGCGGTCTATAATACACCCCTATAAGTGTTGCTAAACCTTTCTCATTTCTGAGTTCCACCCAAACAGCCTCCCTAATCGAGCCTTCTAGTCTGTCCTGCCAACACACTGCTGTGATATCCTCCCTGACAAGCAATGCAACACCCCCACCTCTTGCCCCTCCGATTCTATCACATCTGAAACAATGAAATCCTGGAATATTTAATTGCCAATCGCAACCCTCCTGCAACTATGTTTCACTGATCGCCACAACATCATACTTCCAGATGTCAATCCAGGCTCTAAGCTCATCCACCTTTCTTACAATGCTCCTAGCATTAAAATATACACATTTAAGGGACCCATCATTTCTTATTCTCAGTTTATTTCTTTTCACTTCTTTCTCTCCTACATATTGGGTCTGAGTGTTTCCCTTTTCTGCCTCCTGCCTCACACACTGCCTATTAGCTATCTGTGTTTGAGTCCCTCCCCCCAACCGTACTAGTTTAAAGTCTCCGCAGTTACCTTAGCAAATCTCCCCGCCAGGATATTGGTTCCCCTCAGGTTTAGATGCAACCCGTCCTTTTTGTACAGGTCATACTTCCCCCAGAAGAGGTCCCAATGATCCAGAAACTTGAATCCCTGCTCCCTGCACCAGTCCCTCAGCCACGTATTTATCCTCCACCTCACTCCATTCCTTTTCTCACTATCGCGTGGCACAGGCAGTAAGCCTGAGATTATCACTTTGGAAGTCCTTTTTTTTAAACTCTCTTCCTAGCTCCCTAAATTCTCCTTTCAGGACCTCTTCCCTTATCCTACCTATATTGTTGGTACCTATATGTACCACAACCTCTGGCTCCTCTCCCTCCCTTTTCAGGATATCTTGGACACGTTCAGATACATCCCGGACACTGGCACCAGGGAGGCAAACTACCATCCGGGTCTCCCGACTGCCTCCACAGAATCGCCTATCTGACCCCCTCACTATAGAGTCCCCTATCACTATCGCTCTCTTCTTCCTTTCCCTACCCTTCTGAGCAACAGGGCCAGACTCCGTGCCAGAGGCCCAGGCGCCGTCGCTGCCCCCAAGTAGGCTGTACTCCCCAACAGTACCTAAACAGGAGTATTTATTGCCAAGGGGTACATCCACTGGGGTACTCTCTAGTCCCTGCCTCTGCTCCCAGGTGCTGTCTGTAAGGAGTTTGTATGTTCTCCATGTGACCTACGTGGGTTTTCTCCGAGATCTTCGGTTTCCTCCCACACTCCAAAGACGTGCAGATTTGTAGGTTAATTGGCTTGGTATAAGTGTATATTGTCCCTACTGTGCGTAGGGTAGTGTTAATGTGCTTAATCGCTTAATGTAGTGTTAATCGCGTGTCCTGCTTACTCCTCAAGAAAAGAAAGTGAAATGTTCATCTTATGTATATCAATTAAATATAGTGAAATGAGAATAATACCAATCTTTGATCTATGCCTTACTTTCCAAAGAAAGAGTTCAAAAATGGAGGCCAAAATTAGCTTTCAAAAGTTCATGTTCATAAATGAAGTAGAATTAGGCTGTTTGGCCCATCAAGTCTACCGAAGGGCCTGTTTCCGCTGTATCTCTAAACTAAACTAAACAAGGCAATAGACAATAGACAAAAGACAATAGACAATAGGTGCAGGAGTAGGCCATTCGGCCCTTCGAGCCAGCACCACCATTCAATGTGATCATGGCTGATCATTCTCAATCAGTACCCCATTCCTGCCTTCTCCCCATACCCCCCTGACTCCGCTATCCTTAAGAGCTCTATCTAACTCTCTCTTGAATGCATTCAGAGAATTGGCCTCCACTGCCTTCTGAGGCAGAGAATTCCACAGATTCACAACTCTCTGACTGAAAAAGTTTTTCCTCATCTCCGTTCTCAATGGCCTACCCCTTATTCTTAAACTGTGGCCCCTGGTTCTGGACTCCCCCAACATTGGGAACATGTTTCCTGCCTCTAACGTGTCCAACCCCTTAATAATCTTATATGTTTCGATAAGATCCCCTCTCATCCTTCTAAATTCCAGGGTACACAAGCCTAGCTGCTCCAGGCTTACCGATGTTGTCTGTCGACAGGACAATACTTGGTTTGGTAGAAAGCAAAATACTGGACAGCCTTTCAGTCAACATATCGACACTTTGAATGATAACATACGGACCAGGGATCACCTGTGGAAAAGTAGAAGTGGCAATATAAGCATCTCTTCGCACATTCATTTATGAACAACACCAGAAATATATTGAAATTCCTGAAGAGATGCAGAGTCTCGAAAGTTCACTTGTACATTATCAAATCCAATAAACCACAAATGTAAAAAGGAAATAAATCCCAGCTTCTGACATTCCTTCGGGAAATAATAATACTCAAGAAATTCATATCTTTCAACTTTGTTACAAAGAAGCTTCATCTAGAAGTACTTTAGGTTGGCGTTTTACCAGTGGAGGCATCATTATCAAGATCCTTACATATTTTATCGTGCATTATCTATATACTAAAACTCTTGTTTGTTATTTTGTTTGTGACTGATCTTCAGCCAAAACGGTACACGATAGCACGACAATTTTAGGCCCACCTTACTCACCATTGTCACTTTAGTGATAATGCAAATAGTTTTATTCAAATCGGTGTTATATTTTTTAAGTTATTCACACTTTAAAGTTTAAATCTATCTCCTAGGGAGGGAGGGAGGGATGGAGGGGGAGGAGGGGGGAGGGAGGGAGGGAGGGAGGGAGGGGGGGAGGAGAGGGTGCTGCACCAATGCAGGAGAGGTTTGGGCCCAACGGGTCCACTTGGTTAGTCTATATACTAAAACTCTAATTTGTTTGTTTGTTCCTGAACTACAGCCAAAACTGTACACAATAGCACTATAATTTCAGGCCCACCCCACTCAATGTTGTCCCGTGGTCCTATGGAAGAGGTTTCATTGAAATCGGTGTTATATTTTTTAAGTTATTCACATTTTAACGTGTTTAAAACCGCGCATGTGCATTTGGGGCTCTGTTGACCTGGTACTTACGTAAGATAGAGCTCTGGGGGCTAGTGGAATCAAGGGATATGGGGAGAAGTTGGGCACAGGTCACAGCCATGATCACAATGAATGGCGGTGCTGGCTCGAAGGGCAAAATGGCCTCCTCCTGCACCTATTTTCTATGTTATCCACTTTGGTGGTAAGAATATGAAGGCAGATTATGATCTGAATGGTGTCAAGTTAGGAAAAGGGGAAGTACAACGAGAGCTGGGTGTCCTAGTGCATCAGGCACTGAAAGGAAGCATGCAGCTACAGCAGGCAGTGAAGAAAGCCAATGGAATGTTGGCCTTCATAACAAGAGGAGTTGAGTATAGGAGCAAAGAGGTCCTTCTGCAGTTGTACAGGGCCCTAGTGAGACCGCACCTGGAGTACTGTGTGCAGTTTTGGTCTCCAAATTTGAGGAAGGATATCCTTGCTATTGAGGGAGTGCAGCGTAGGTTAATTCCCGGAATGGCGGGACTGTTGTATGTTGAAAGACTGGAGCGACTAGGCTTGTATACACTGGAATTTAGAAGGATGAGAGGGGAGGAGGGAGGGGAGGAGGGAGTGGGGGAGGAGAGGGTGCTGCACCAATGCAGGAGAGGCAACCCTAGGGGGAGGGAGGGAGGTGGAAGGGGAGGGTGGATGGAGGGGGGAGGGGGGATGGAGGGGGAGATGGAGGGAGTGAGGAGGGGGGTGGGGGGGGAGGGAGGGGGAGGCGGCGAGGGGGGAAGGGAGAGGGGGGAGGGGGCGAGGGGGGAAGGGAGAGGGGGGAGTTGGGGAGGGGAGAGGGGACGGGGAAGTGGGGGAGGAGAGGGTGCTGCACCAATGTTTGGCCCCAACAGGTCCACTTGGTCTAGTAAGATAATAATATGCAGCATTCTCACCTCGGATATCATGAGCCATTCCAAGGAACATTTAGCATCTATAATTTTGCTAGCCAATTTTACGTAGTTAGTGGCCAAGCTCAGAACTGTTTTTGAATTGTTCCCTTCTGCCTCAAAGTCGAGCTGAGCAACATTCCCGAGGAACCGTGTCAGAGCCAGCAGATCGGCAGCAGTCAGCCCGAGACCACTTTCATCCACGGCTTCCACTAACACACTGGCAAGGACATTTGCACTCATCATATCTCGTGGGTAATCACTTCTGTTCAGCAAGAGATAATCTGCGATCTGGAACAATGATAAACAGTGATGTGCAATGATACACCATTACCACAAGGACTCCATCATTAACATTGTACAGTATGTTGCAAATAGTGTTACACGTATTAAATACGTAGGCACACCGTGTGCCTCTCCGAGCTGCCTTTTGGTGTATGTTGCACGTTATTTGAGCGTTCAAGGAGTGGCGATCTTACTGATGAACACTTCACGGTTCTCTTGTGCACACTGTTAGTTCCTGTGTGAAGTGTGTGTGTGAGAGTGTATGTGTGTATGAGCGTGCCATGGTGGGTGTGTGAGGGTGGCCGTGCGAGGGTGTGTGTATGAAGGTGTGCAAAAGTAAAGAAGGGTGTGCGAGAGTGTGCATGTGAAGTGTGTACGTGTGTGCGCAATGTGTGTGTGTATATATGTGCATGTGTGTGTGTGTGTATATATATGTGCATGAGTGTGTGTGTATGTATATATATGTGCATGTGTGTGTGTATATATATGTGCGTGTGTGTGTATATATATGTGTGTGTGTGTGTGTGTGTGTGTGTGTGTATATATATGTGTGCATGTGTGTGTGTGTACCACTTCACACATCCAGTGTATATGCACTGTAATGCTGTAAGCAGTAAGGCATGCTCCAATAACACAACCACAATTCAGGATGAAAATGACACACCAACAAAACCCGATTCAATTACTCACTGAAACATCAGTAGACTTTTCCTTTACGTGTAGGAAAAATGCAGAGGGAGGGAGAGAAGTGAAGACTTGCATTTGTTCATAGACCTCTGAAAAATAAACAGATAACAGGAGTGTTTAACACATTGTATTCCTTTGAGCATCTTTAATCAAACATTGCCCTGTCCATACTGCCCTGTTATTTCTAGATTCCTCGTAATATTATCTCACAACTCTGCCTTCCAACAGCATTTCAAAACATTGGCAAGTACACATTTTGTCCATTGGCCAGGAGACTGAGAGAATTAATCTCTTTGCACATAGTACAGCCAGTTAATGGCAAATTTGAATTAAACACGCGTTAAACTAAAAACAAATCTCATACTCACATTGGTTCTTATTAACAAACTTTATTTCTACCATTGTAACACTTGTTTTATATATATTTCGACATCCTTATTTACAATGGATACTCAAGGTCACCAACACACTCTCCTTTCACAGTTCAAAGGTATTTATTCACAAAATGCTGGAGTAACTCAGCAGGTCAGGCAGCATCTCAGGAGAGAAGGAATGGGTGACGTTTCGGGTCGAGACCCTTCTTCAGACTGATGTCAGGGGGGCGGGACAAAGGAAGGATATAAAGCTCCTGAGATGCTGCCTGACCTGCTGAGTTACTCCAGCATTTTGTGAATAAATAACTTCGAATTGTACCAGCATCTGCAGTTTTTTTCTTATAACCCTTTCACAGTTCAATCTGCTGATCTTGCGAAATAATTTCTGTATTCCAGGGTGGCACGGCGGCACAGCGGTAGAGTTGCTGCCTTACAACGCTTACAGCGCCAGAGACCCGGGTTCCATCCTGACCACAGGTGCTGTCTGTATGGAGTTTGTACGATCTCCTGTGACCGCTTGGGTTTTCTCCGAGATCACTGGTTTCCTCCCACACTCCAAAGACATATAGGTTTGTAGGTTAATTGGCTTGGTATAAATGTAAACTGTCCCTAGTGTGTGTAGGGTAGTTAGTGTGCGGGGATCGCTGGTCAGTGCGGACTCGGTGGGCCGAAGGACCTGTTTCCGCGCTGTGTCTCTAATTTCACAATTTCCTATCTTCTGCCTTCTAACCTCTTTAAAAAACTATGTTCAGTCTCAATTTCTCATATGTAATTTCACAATCAGTTGCACAGTACAGATAAAATATTGTAGCACGAGAAGATTCTAGAATAGACCCTGTGTGACGTGTTCACAAGGGTGTCAATCAGGCACACTGAGACATGAACAATTCAAAAACATTAATATGGTTTATTCAGAAAGTTCTCACAGCCCAACTGTCAACATTCTACGCACACCAATGGCACAATCCTTGGGGATTGTGGGGGATTTCCGGGACCGTGGGGGATTTCCGGGACCGCTGGGTTTGAATGCATCCTTGACAAGGAGTGTAAGATAGTTGTATAATAGTTTATTGTTTGTCTTGTATTATGGTGGAGGGTTCCGTTTTGGTTTTATTGTATTGTATATATTATTTTAATATTTGATTAAATATTTTTGATTAATAAAAAAAATGACGCTATCCTTTATTCAATATTCACAAACTATTGCTACCAATCCCAGGCTAAATGCCCCCCCAAAATAAGCAGTTACAACAAGCACTGAAGAATATTCATACGTTGCTGCGTTAACTCTCAAACCATCAACATCAGAGTAAAACAAACAGCAACATAGCTTGGTGGCAAGGTGGTGCAGCGGTAGAGTTGCTGCCTTACAGCACCAGAGGCCCAGGTTCAATCCTGACAACGGTGCTGTCTGTACGGAGTTTGTACGTTCTCCCCGTGATCTGCGTGGGTTTTCTCCGAGATCTTCGGTTTCCTCCCACACTCCAAAGACGTACAGGCTTGTAGGTTAATTGGCTTGGTGTAATTGTCCCTAGTGTGTGTGGGATTGTTTTAGTGTATGGTGATTACAGGTTGGTGCAGACTCTGGGGGCTGAAGGGTCTGTTTCCGTGCTGTATTTTTTTTTTTTTTTTTTTTTTTTTTTTTTCTTTGGAAGTAAGCACATTACATTTTAATGGTTCCTTTTTACAGGTGCCAAGAATTATTAAAACATTATTTGTGCAACTTCCTTTTTAAAAAGAAATGAGAAAGAAAGAAGTAGTGAAGAGTAAAGAATAAATTAGTGAGTATAGAGTGAAAAAAAAAAAAAAAAAAAAGAAGAAATGTGCGAAAGTAAAGCAAAAAGGAGATTCTCCCACGCAACCAATCGATGTTTTTTAATATTCTTAATCAATTTTCAGTCAAACCCAGAATTTTTAATTTTATGCTGATATTACACCGCATGATTCCACAAGGTCAATAAATGGAGACCAACTCGATAAGAATTGGTCTTTTTTTTCTATTAGGAGGAGTCTCATTTCTTCCAAATGTGCTGTTTCCAACATATTACCAATCCACATTTTAAATGTTGGTGGAGTAGACTTTTTCCACAATTTAAGTATGAGTTTTTTCGCTATTATTAAACCATAATTCAAAAATGAGATTTGGGATATATTTAATTTATTTACATCTCCAAAGATAATCATTTCCATGCTAGGTTCCATTTTTGTCTTAAATAAACTGGTAAATACATCAAATATATCACCCCAAAAACTTTGAAGTTTTATGCACGAAACGAAAGCGTGTGTAAGATTGGCATTTTGTGAAAGACATTTATCACAAATGGGTGAGATATTTGAATAAAATTTATTCAACCTAACTTTTGAGTAATATAGTCTGTGTAATATTTTAAATTGGATTAAATTATGTCTAGAGTTAATCGAACATTTATGTATGTATATCAAATACCTCTCCCATGTTTCTTTAGAAATTTTTATCAGTAATTCTTTTTCCCAATCTTCTCTAATTGCCTCTGTTGGAGGCAATTCTCTATTAAGAATACTGTTATATAGATATGATATTAATTTTTGTGAGTCCGCCTTAATATTCATTGCTTCTTCCAGTGGGTCTATCGTTATATTCTGTGATCTTGGTATATATTTTTTTATAAAGTCACATATCTGTAAATATTTAAAGTATTGGTTATTATTGAGATTAAATTTTGATTTTAATTGTTGAAATGATAATAAATTTCCCGTTTCATACATGTCACCCAACTTTTTAATTCCCTGTCTTTCCCATTGTCTATATGTTTTATCCATAATAGCTGGTTTAAATACCGGGTTATTCACTATTGGTGTTAATGAAGATAAGTTTCTTAATTTTAAATTTAATTTTATTTGTTTCCAAATTCGAATTATATTGTGTATAATTGGATTCTTCTTATATAATATATTATTCAATTTTATCGGGGAGAAGAGGATCGCTCCTAAATCATAAGGCAGACAATCCTCTTTTTCCATTCTTATCCATTCCATCTGTTGAGAAGGACACTCCAACCAATAAATAATATTCTTAATATGCACTGCCCAATAATAATATAAAAAATTAGGCAGTGCAAGTCCCCCTACAACTTTAGGTTTACACAAATGATTTCTTTTAATTCTATGTGCTTTGTAGTCCCATATAAAATTAGTAATATTTGACTCTAGTTTTTTAAAAAAATATTTTGGTATATATATTGGTATGGATTGAAATAAATATAATATTTGTGGTAGCACTATCATTTTGATAGCATTTATTCTGCCAATTAATGATAGTGGGAGCGTTTTCCAAAATATAATCAAAGCGTTCAATTTATTTAACAGAGGACTAAAATTAGCGTTAAATAATGATTTATATCTTCTGGTAACTTGAATACCTAAATACTTAAATTTTTCCGTTGCAATTTTAAATGGAAATTTTAATAGATGATTCGCTTTCTGAGGATGTAATGACATAATTTCACTTTTATTCCAATTTATTCTATATCCAGAAAAGGAGCCAAATTCCTCTATTACATTTAATACGTTCGGGATACTCGTTTTTGAATTTGTAATATATAAAAGTATATCATCCGCGTATAATGAAATTTTATTATTAGAGTCCTTAGTATTGTATCCATGAATATTCGGATGAGTTCTTATCCTTTCCGCCAGTGGCTCTATCATAAGGGCAAATAGCAGGGGTGATAAAACACATCCCTGCCTATTGCCCCGTGATAATTGGAATTTTTGAGACAACGTATTATTAGTTAATATTCTTGCTGTTGGTTTATCGTATAATAATTTTACCCATCTAATAAAATTATCTCCTATATTAAATTTTTGGAGTACTATGTATAAATACTGCCACTCTACCTGATCAAATGCTTTTTCTGCGTCCAAAGATATAACTGCTAAGTCTTCCTTTTCCCCTTTATGTGAATACATTATATTATAAAGTCGTCTCAAATTGTTAAATGATTGTCTTTTGGGTATAAACCCCGTTTGGTCCTGATTTATCAATTTATTAATATATTTGCTCAATCTTCTTGCTAAAATCTTTGCTAAAATTTTTTGGTCTGTATTTAACAGTGCTATAGCTCTATACGAGCCCGGATCTTCTAAATCTTTATCTTTTTTTGGTATAAGCATAATTGTGGATTCTGCTAAAGTTTCTGGTAATTTCTTATCGGTAAAAGCGTACCTGTATAATTTAAGTAATCGTGGGGCCAT
Source organism: Rhinoraja longicauda (assembly GCF_053455715.1). Classification (NCBI taxonomy): domain Eukaryota; kingdom Metazoa; phylum Chordata; class Chondrichthyes; order Rajiformes; family Arhynchobatidae; genus Rhinoraja; species Rhinoraja longicauda. The sequence goes on along the minus strand of NC_135963.1, from coordinate 59,356,375 downwards.
TAACTCCTGAAATTGGCTTGGTGTAATTGTCCCTAGTGTGTGTGGGATTGTTTTAGTGTATGGTGATTACAGGTTGGTGCAGACTCTGGGGGCTGAAGGGTCTGTTTCCGTGCTGTATTTTTAAACTAAACTAAACTCAGAACTCTCTCAATCTCGTGAACGTAGGAAACGTTTTCACAAACATTAAACGGATAGCAGCTTTTGAAACATCAGAGAGGTTAGACTGTATATTACAATGCCAGATCCAGAGGCATATATCTGTTGAGCTGCTTCAAGAAAGCAAGATGAGGGGTCTCGACCCGAAACATCACCTGCCTGACCCGCTAAGTTACTCCAGCACTCTGTGTCTATTTTTGATAAATGTTAATTCTGCTTTCTAAAGGTACATTTTCAAAATCCATGACTGATAAAGAACTTCTCGCACCTGAAGCTCTTTGGTCACTTGTCCAGTATTCATTCTTCAGTGAGGATCAGCATGTTCCTTGACCTGGAATTGCAGCTCAGTACAATGCTGGCCCTAACCAGTCTGTTTTTGCCTCTGTGCAGGTGAATACATTGCAGGTGAAGGAATCTCTATAATTTTATGTTCCTCGTACAGGCTAATTTCAGTGATGGTCAATTGGTTACAACCATTGAGTGATACAGTGCGGAAACAGGCCCTTCAGCCCAACTTGCCCGCACCGGCCAATATGTCCCAGCTACACTAGTCTCACCTGCCCACGTTTGGCCCACATTCCTCCAAACTTGTCCCATCCATGTACCTGTCTAACTGTTTCTTAAACGTTGCAAAAGTCCCTGCCTTCGCTACCTTCTTTGACACCTTGTTCCATACACCCACCACATTTATGTGAAAAAGTTACCCCTCAGATTCCTATTAAATCTTTTCCACTTCACCTCAATCCTATGTTCTCTGATCCTCGATTCACCTATTCTGGGCAAGAGACTCTGTGCATCTACCTGATCTATTCCATTCATGATTTTATACACCTCTACAAAATCACCTCTCATCCTCCTGCACTCCAAGGAATAGAGTCCCAGCCTACTCAACCTCTCCCTGTAGATCAGACCCTCTAGTCCTGGCAACATCCTCATAAACTTTGCTCAAATGTTTGCTCAAACATTTCTCTCAAACACACTGCAAAGCCTTACCTCAATGTGAACTATCTAATCTCAACACTTGCCACGGCTCCTGCCCTTTCAAGATCCATCAGGTCAGTGCACCCGTCCATCTCTGTACTCAAACCCCACAGTGTTTCTGGTCAATCCTGTTGCTGTCTCGTGTAACAGCAGCAACATTATTTGGATGCGAGTCCCACCGACTGAAACAGCTCAGGTTAGATATGAAGAGAAAGAAGAGACTATGCAGGAGAGCACTGAGAACAACTCGATGAACCAGCGACTGAAAGAAGATCACACCCCTCACAGATGTGGAACGAGAAAGGGCAGAGTCTACCTCTAGTGACGACTCTGAGCTCCATTGCCTTTCAGTGAAAGTTAAAATGAACCCTAATGTGAAGGAAGGAGCTACAGATGCTGGTTTAAACCATAGATGGGCACAGAATGCTGGGGTTACTCAGCAGGACAGGCAGCATCTCTGGATAGAAGGAATGAGAGACGTTTCTTGAAGATGGATCTCAACGCGAAACGTCACCCATTCCTTCTCTCCAGAGATGCTGCCTGTCCCGCTGAGTTACTCCAGCATTTTCTGTCTATTTTTGAATATGAACCCATCTGGTAAAAACGTTTTTGTAAAATCCATTGATTTTCTCATTATCCAAACAATTGGCTAATATTTCCACCAATACATGACATTCAAGACTCACATACTGTCGGAGAGAACTTTGTGCGGCACCTGTACCCTGTATTTGTTTTACATAGATAGGCACAGACATAAAATAAAACAGTTCGTAGATCAGTGGTCAGTCTATCTAACAAGTCGGTTTTTTAAGGTCTTCGGGTATGGGGAGAAGGCAGGAACGGGGTACTGATTGTGAATAATCAGCCATGATCACATTGAATGGCAGTGCTGGCTCGAGGGGCCGAATGGCCTACTCCTGCACCTAGAGTCTATTGTCTATTGTCTTCACCAGAACTTTTTCAGTCAGAGAGTGGTGAAGGTGTGGAATTCTCTGCCTCAGAAGGCAGTGGAGGCCAGTTCGTTGGATGCTTTCAAGAGAGAGCTGGATAGAGCTCTTAAGGATAGCGGAGTGAGGGGGTATGGGGAGAAGGCAGGAACGGGGTACTGATTGAGAGTGATCAGCCATGATCGCATTGAATGGCGGTGCTGACTCGAAGGGCTGAATGGCCTACTCCTGCATCTATTGTCTATTGTCTATTGTCTTAACAGTGCGCTCTGATTGAACCCAAAGTGTTACAAAGATTCCCAGTGCCTACAGCATTTTATATTCTCATGACACAGTGGTTACTTGCGGATTTGAAATAAGTCACCATTAATCAATGTCTCTGTAACCTTTCCCCAGAATTATCTTTGTCTTTCCCCAGAATTATCACTAACCCCACATTTCCTATTACCTTGAAAATCTCTGTCCCGTAGATGCCAATCAGTGTAATCTCAAGGTTGCAATGGATAAAAACCTAAACACAACTGCAAACAACTATCCCCATCAATAAATAAGGAAGCCTGTTGTTCAGTAGAGTGTATGAATTTTATTACTTTCAACTATTTACAACCCCCAATGTTTACCCGACCCAAGCTCGCTGTGCCATGAAAGCTAAATACATGGGCGCATCTATTTAATACCCTCCTAACGTCCAACGTTGACCATTTTTCCCATCCTGCTTCTCTAGCATGTGAGCTCTGGGGTTAAACAGACTATAACCTCCTTATAATTTTCAAATTTCCAACAACAAATACAAAATAAATCTCACTAAATTAGTCAGATTAAACCTTTTCAGGATGATAAAGTGATTGACACAAAATGCTGGACGAGACCCTTCTACTGAGAGTCTGAAGAAAGGTCTCGACCCAAAACATCACCCATTCCTTCTATTTTTTTGCCTTCCATCACAATGAGGAATGTGGAGTCGCTCTGGTGGATGTTCATGTAAAAATATATTTTGTGTGTTCTGTTGCCTTTTATTGGTATGACTGTATGGCAAATTAAATGCCTTGTATGTTGCAAAACATACTTGGCTAATAAAGTATGATGATGATTAGGATGATGGTTAAGTAAGAAAATAACTGCAGATGCTGGTACAAATCGAAGGTATTTATTCACAAAATGCTGGAGTAACTCAGCAGGTCAGGCAGCATCTCAGGAGAGAAGGAATGGGTGACGTTTTGGGTCGAGACCCTTCTTCAGACTGATGTCAGGGGGGCGGGACAAAGGAAGGATATAGGTGGAGACACGAAGATAGAGGGAGAACTGGGAAGGGGGAGGGGAAGAGAGGGACAGAGGAGCTATCTAAAGTTGGAGAAGTCAATGTTCATACCGCTGGGCTGCTAGCTGCCCAAGCGAAATATGAGGTGTTGTTCCTCCAATTTCCGGTGGGCCTCACTGTGGCACTGGAGGAGGCCCATGACAGAAAGGCCTGAGTTACTCCAGCATTTTGTGTAGATCTTCGGGGCAAACCAGCATCTGCAGTTCCTTCCTACACGTGATAAAGTGATTGTTGTTAGCAAGTGACATAATTTTAAATTAATCATTGATTACATTTACCTTTGCCGTATCTGCAAAGTGCATGCTTCTGTTTGGAGCAGTCTTCAGAGGACCACATGGCACTCATTGGGTTAAAGGCTACACAATCTGCCTTGTTAACCGGACGGCCGACATCTGATGAGACGTTGTGAAATGAGGACATCATTCCATCCACCCAGCCAACATCAACCGGTTCTGTCGTTTGGAATCCATCACCTTTGTAATAAACAAACAAGTAAATGTCATTAGAAACATAGAAACATAGAAACATAGAAAATAGGTGCAGGAGTAGGCCATTCGGCCCTTCGAGCCTGCACCGCCATTCAATACGATCATGGCTGATCATCCAAAATGAGCATCCCATTACTGCTTTTTCCCCTTATCATAGAAAAATGGGTGCAGGAGTAGGCCATTCAGCCCTTCGAGCCAGCACCGCCATTCAATATGATCATGGCTGATCATCTAAAATCAGTACCCCGTTCCTGCTTTTCCTCCATGTCCCTTGATTCCTTTAGCATTAAGAGCTAAATTTAACTCCCTCTTGAAAATGATAATCTAAATGTTTAATTGTTTACATCGGTTTTAAAACTAATCAGTCATATCTGCAAGAAAAGGGCCTTGACCGGAAACATCACCCTTTCCTTCTCTCCAGAGACGCTGCCAGTCCTGCGGAGTCACTCCAGCATTTTGTGTCTATCTAATTTATTGTCAGGTGTACCGAGGTACAGTGAAAAGCTTTTGTTGCATGTTAACCATTCACCAGAAAGACAATACATGATTACAATCAATCAGTTTACAGTGTATAGATACATGCTAAGGGAATATCATAGTTAAAGTAAGAAATGTTGCTGTAGGATTAGAGATTTAAGTGTGTGGAGCGATTGTAATATAGGTTTGTAGATCTGCTTCTGTGGCTAGCACGCAAATAGTCGTCTGGGTTGGGCGCCATCTTGGAACTAGCAGTTCTCACATCAGTGACAGGTCAAACATTCCCCCTGCTCCCAAGTCTCCCATCACCATGTCCAGCAGCCAATAGTTTTCTCAGTTACAGGTTCCACACTGGACCACATGAGCTGTATTTCCCCCTTTCTTCACCAGCCACTTTGAGATGACCCAGACTGTGCAACATACCTTCCTTGACACACAATTCAATCTGACAGATCCTCCTACCCATCAAGAGTGCTTTATTGTCATGTGTCCCAGGTAGAACAATGAAATTCTTTCTTGCAGCAGCACAACAGAATATGTAAACATAGTGCACTGTAAACAATATCATAGAAAATAGGTGCAGGAGGAGGCCATTTGGCCCTTCAATAAACGAGAGAAAAAAGTTTAGGGTGTGCAAAAAAACACATACTCACAAATACACATATCAATCGAATATATATATATATATATATATATAAATAATGTGTATATGCACACACACCCACACCCACATAAAACAAACAACAAAGCAGTAACAGCAATAATAGCCTATGTAGTTCAGAGCTTATTTGAGGTTGTGGTAGTTAATAGGCGAATAGCAGTAGGGAAGAAGTTGTTCCTGAACCTGGATGTTACAGTTTTCAGGCTCCTGTACCTTCTTCCCAATGGTAGGGGTGAGATGAGTGTGTGGCCAGGGTGGTGTGGTCTCTGATGATGAGGCAGCGACTCTGGTAAATCCCTTCGATGGTGGGGAGGTCAGAACCCGTGATGGACTGGGCAGTGTTCACCACTTTCTGCAGTCCTCTTCACTCCTGGGCGTTCAAGTTGCCGAACCAGGCCGTGATGCAACCAGTCAATATGCTCTCTACTGCACACCTGTAGAGGTCCAAGAGAATCCTCTCTGACATGTTATCACCCTTAAAATTTCACTCCTTAAAAAAGATTGCATTGTTTTATTTTCACCTCTCATTGACTGCTTTGACTTTTCAGTCGTTTAATTGGCATTGTGGCCAGTTATGGCTGCCCTCTTCCTCATCCCCACAAGTTCTAAGCCACCACACTGTGAAACAAAATGTTTCCCCTTATGAGGGATCTACCACGAAGATCGATTTAAGACGGAGGAGGTGGGAGTTCTTCCCCGAGGATCGTGAATCTGGAGACCTCTTGACCCAAGACGCTGCAGGGACTAAATCATTGAACATATTTGCTCAGAAAGAGAGATTTATGGTTTTGAGAAGTCAAGGCTTGTGTGGAAGCAACAGAAAGCAAAGTCATGGCCCGAATCATGTTCGCACAATATTACTGAACAGTATTACTGGGCCTACCTGATCTCCCGGTTGCAAAACACTTTAATTTCCCCTCCCATTCCCACACAGAACTATACGTCCTGGGCCTCCTCCATTGTCAAACGCAAATTGGAGGAACAGCACCTCATATTTCACTTGAGCAGCTTACACCCCAGCGGTATGAATATTGATTTCGCTAACTTCAAGTAACCCTGGCAACCCTCTCTCTGCGTTCCTCCCCAAGTTATTGTGCCAGCTTCAAAGTTGTCTTGTTGAGTCTCATTGTCTGTAACTTGTTTTCACCTAGCCCGCAGCTAACAATGGCCCGTTTCCTTTATCATCGTTACTTTTTTGCATTCCTTTCATTCATTTGTTCTATATCTCTCTCCATCACCTTCTATATCTCTCGTTTCCCTTTCCCCCAAAACAGTCTGAAGAAGGGTCTCGACCCAAAAGGTCACTCAATCCTTTTCCCCCAGAGATGCTGTCTGACCTGCTGAGTTACTCTAGCTTTTTGTGCCTATCCGGAATGTTGGCCTTCATAACAAGAGGAGTTGAGTATAGAAGCAAAGAGGTCCTTCTGCAGTTGTACAGGGCCCTAGTGAGACCGCACCTGGAGTACTGTGTGCAGTTTTGGTCTGCAAATTTGAGGAAGGATATTCTTGCTATTGAGGGCGTGCAGCGTAGGTTTACTAGGTTAATTCCCAGAATGGCGGGACTGTCATATGTTGAAAGACTGGAGCGACTAGGCTTATATACACTGGAATTTAGAAGGATGAGAGGAGATCTTATCGAAACGTATAAGATTATTAAGGGGTTGGGCACGTTAGAGGCAGGAAACATGTTCCCAATGTTGGGGGAGTCCAGAACAAGGGGCCACAGTTTAAGAATGGCCACAGTAGGCCATTTAGAACTGAGATGAGGAAAAACTTTTTCAGTCAGAGAGTTGTGAATCTGTGGAATTCTCTGCCTCAGAAGGCAGTGGAGGCCAATTCTCTGAATACATTCAAGAGAGAGCTAGATAGAGCTCTTAAGGATAGCAGAGTCAGGGGGTATGGGGAGAAGGCAGGAACGGGGTACTGATTGAGAATGATCAGCCATGATCACTTTGAATGGCGGTGCTGGCTCGAAGGGCCGAATGGCCTCCTCCTGCACCTATAGTCTATTGTCTATTGTATCCACAAGGTTCCCCATTACCCTGCTGAGTTACTACACATGAGTTACACATTTCTGCAAGACACTGTCCAGATATTTTGCCACTCCAATTTTTGGTGCTTTAGAGTCTCAAACCTGTACTTCAGCTCAATGTATCTCTGCCAAAGTGTGTGCATCAGGAAATAAACAATTCCCACAGGTATATTCACCATGTGGCCAGGCTCTTGTGATTTGCAGGAAAGAGGGGAAAGAATCAAATATCCAAAACATTCACCAATCCAGACATTAGATCTAAGAGACACAAAATACTGGAGTAACTCAGCAAAACAGGCAGGATCTCTGGAGAGAAGAAATGGGTGACGTTTTCGGGCCGAGATCCAGAGATGCTGTCTGTCCCACTGAGTTGCTCCAGCATTTTGTGTCTATCTTCGGTGTAAACTAGCATCTGTAGTTCCATCCCACACGTGGTTTTGACTTGTCACACAAAACATGAAAGACTCTCAACACAGCAAAGTTTGTGGATGGTCACAGGACTGGTTTGATGCACAATGGCACACGAGGGGCTCTGCGCAATGTGATGGTGGCAACCCAGGAATGACTATGGCCACATTATCTTTACACTGTACTTTGGTGCACGTGACAATAAACAAAACTCAAACTATGATCTGCTGTGAAAATCTGCAGGTGACGTTAGAGAGAGAGACACCACCTCACCTGGTGAACTAACCTTAAACTGCATGTGTTTTAAAGGATCACTAATCTAAATTAAGTTGCCAGATATCCCAGGTTTTGAAGACGAGCTATTTAATTATAATGAAATACATGTGTTTAAAACAGGTGTTTTGCCCAAACAATCATTCCTTTTCACAAGGGGGGTTCAAAAGAAGAGATTTCATTTTTCATTGTATTCTCGGTAACTTTATCAATGACTAGTTATTTCCACATTGTGCAAACTTTCAAGAACAGTAAGAAAAACCTAGAGAGAAACAAGGAACTTTCTGGTTTGCTGGTATACAGGCAGCATCTCTGGAGAACATGGATAGGTGACGTTTCACAGAGTGCTGGAGTAACTCAGCGGGTCAGGCAGCATCTGTGGAGAACATGGATAGGTGACGTTTCACAGAGTGCTGGAGTAACTCAGCGGGTCAGGCAGCATCTCTGGAGAACATGGATAGGTGACGTTTCACAGAGTGCTGGAGTAACTCAGCGGGTCGGGCAGCATCTCTGGAGAACATGGATAGGTGACATTTCACAGAGTGCTGGAGTAACTCAGCGGGTCAGGCAGCATCTCTGGAGAACATGGATAGGTGACGTTTCACAGAGTGCTGGAGTATCTCAGCTGGTCAGGCAGCATTTCTGGAGAACATGGATAGGTGATGTTTCACAGAGTGCTGGAGTAACTCAGCGGGTCAGGCAGTATCTCTGGAGAACATAGATAGGTGACGTTTCACAGAGTGCTGGAGTAACTCAGTGGGTCGGGCAGCATCTCTGGAGAACATGCATACGTGATGGTTCAGGTCAGGACACTTCCTCACATGCATATGGAATTCCAAGTGAAAAGGAGTTTGAATTTCCATTGCTGCAGACACAGAACCAAGATAAGAGGTAATCTCACTCAGCCACTTCCCAGTAGCTGGAACAAGAGCAGAATCACAAGAAAATGGGAGCAGGAGTAGGCCACAGCCCTATACGCCTGCCCCACTATATAACAAGCTCAAGAATACAGTGGTCAATATCCCTCCAAACCTGTCCTATTCATGTACCTGTCTAACTGTTTCTTAATGAGTAGGAAAAAAACTTCAGATGCTGGTTAAAATCGAAGATAGGCACCAAATGCTGGAGTAACTCAGTGGTACAGGCAGCATCTCGGGAGAGAAGGAATGGGTGACGTTTCGGGTCGAGACCCTTCTTCAGACTGATGTCAGGGGAGGCAGCGGGACAAAGATAGAAAGTAGTCGGAGACAGGAAGACTAGTGGGAGAACTGGGAAAGGGGAGAGGAAAGAAAGGGAAAGCAGGGACTATCTGAAGTCAATGTTCATACCGCTGGGGTGTAAACTACCCAAGCGTAATATGAGGTGCTGCTCCTCCAATTTGCGTAGGGCCTTACTCTGACAGTGGAGGAGGCCCTGGACAGAAAGGTTAGATTGTCTTTGTCCTGCCCCCTCCCCTGACATCAGTCTGAAGAAGGGTGTCGACCTGAAACGTCACCCATTCCTTCTCTCCGGAGATGCTGCCTGTCCTGCCGAGTTACTCCAGCATTTTGTGTCTATCCCAAGAATCAGTGGCTGTGCTTTAACCACGACCCAGGCGGTAACCAGGAGCCGCTGGAGAGCCACCCGTCCAAACGAAGGAATCGAGATTCTTTGTTCAGAACCAGCCCAGCCCGGTGTTAAGGTCCTCCCAGGCGATGAGGTTCATTAATGGGTTTGGCTGTAGGATACCAAGTCTAGTGAGAGAATCCCATGGCTTCTGGAAGATTAGCCCCAGGGCAAGTTTGACAAACCAAATGGTGAACCTGTTTACTCCAACTAAACCAAACCATCCAGCCAAACCTAAAGTGGAGCCTTGCACCCCTGGTCGAACCCTGGAGAATTAGCCTTTACAAGGAGGTGACAAGTTCAGGGCATAAATTGGTAAAAATGCCACCAAATAAAATAGCCACATTAATGGGTAGATTAAACCAGGTGTAGAAAGGAACTGCAGATGCTGATTTACACCGGAGATATTCACAAAATGCTGGAGTAACTCAGCAGCATCTCCGGATAGAAGGAATGGGTGATGTTTCAGGCCAAGGCGTTTGTTCAGAATGAACCTCCAAGTGACTGGCTGCATCAGAGAACATTTCTTCATTCCCACCTTAGCAAGATGCAGAAAGTTTAGGAAACATGAAGGCATTTGGAATTTGCAGGTAATAAAGCATAAATGGAATGAGATGCACAAACTTACATCTAAATACCGAATCAAACTGAATATTATTTCATAATAGTGATAGTAATAAATCTATTGTTCTATATTGCACTGCGACCTTCCAAGAATTATTTGGCTGAAAAATAAACACTTTTACATATTGAAAACTATAATTAACAAGAAATTTGCTAATCTCAAAAGGTGTGCTATTAGTGCACAATCAGTAAAATAAGTGGCTAATGTAAAATATGTTTTCTTAGTTATTACATATCACAAATATTATAGAGAGTATTCCAAGATGAACCAATGTGATTTTGAAATATTTTAGATGCAAATCTTCATGATGCGTAAACAGTTTGTATTTTCTATTAAAAATTATTTAACAATTCAAGGTAACCGATTGTGTCCCTTTTTCCCCATTGATCAATTTCCATTTCATATTTCATTGGGGTGTCACTGTAATGGTTTCTTTCTGACTCTCCACCACTGGGGAGCAGTATTCCCTAATGTTGCAACTCAAGACTCCACAGTCAAGAGACAAGAATGTTTTAGAACAATAACATTCTTACTTATAGCAGCACAACAGAACATGTAAACATGTGTAAACAACATAATACTCATGAAAAAAAGTTCAGTCTGTGTACGTTTTGGGTCAAGACCCTACTTCACATCCTTCTGAAGAAGGATCTCGACACAAAACATCACCCATTCCTTCTCTCCAGAGATGCTGCCTGTCCTGCTGAGTTACTCCAGCATTTGGTGGCTATCTTTGGTGTAAATCAGCATCTGCAGTTCCTTATACATATATACACATATACATAACATAACATAACATATAACATATAACTACAGCATGGAAACAGGCCTGTCCGGCCCTACCAGTCCACGCCGACCATTCTCCCTGACCTAGTCTCATCTACCTGCACTCAGACCATAACCCTCCAATCCCCTCCTATCCATATACCTATCCAATTTTCTCTTAAATAATAAAATCGAGCCAGCCTCCACCACTTCCACCGGAAGCCCATTCCATACAGCCACAACCCTCTGAGTAAAGAAGTTCCCCCTCATGTTACCCCTAAACCTTTGTCCCTCAATTCTGAAGCTATGTCCCCTTGTTGGAATCTTCCCCACTCTCAAAGGGAAAAGCCTACCCACGTCAACTCTGTCCGTCCCTCTCATAATTTTAAAAACCTCTATCAAGTCCCCCCTCAACCTTCTACGCTCCAAAGAATAAAGACCCAACCTGTTCAACCTCTCTCTGTAGCCTAAGTGCTGAAACCCAGGCAACATTCTAGTAAATCTCCTCTGTACCCTCTCCATTTTGTCGACATCCTTCCTATAATTTGGCGACCAGAACTGCACACCATACTCCAGATTCGGCCTCACCAATGCCCTGTACAATTTCAACATTACATCCCAACTTCTAGATATATATATACACATATATATATATACACACACATATATATATATATACACACACATGCATATACACACACATATATACACACACATGCATATACACACACATGCATATACACACACATGCATATACATACATAAAAACCAAACAATAATAGTGCAAAAAGACAAAACCAATGGCCCCAAGTCTATGTAGTTCAGAGCTTATTTGGAGGTTGTAGTGTTTAATAGCCTGATGGCTGTAGGGAAGAAGTTGTTCCTCAACCTGGACGTTACAGTTTTCAGGCTCCTGTACCTTCTTCCCGATGGCAGGGGTGAGATGAGAGTGTGGCCAGGGTGGTGTGGTCTCTGAAGATGCCGGCTGCCTTTTTGAGGCAGCAACTCATGTAAATCCCTTCGATGGTGGGAGGTCAGAACCCGTGATGGACTGAGCAGTGTCACCCACTCACCAGTGAATACCACAGGAATTTAATAATAAACATGGATACACAAATGTATTCATTGTTGGCACAACAGGTTTGGTACGATAGTGCTGGATTCTGGACCGTCATTGGCTTCAGTATGACAATAGACAATAAACAATAGACAATTGGTGCAGGAGTAGGCCATTCGGCCCTTCGAGCCAGCACCGCCATTCAACGTGGTCATTAACTACCCTGGGTTTCACGTTCAGAATATTTCAAAGCATCACTTTGGATGGCAAGAATCACATGGGATGCAAGGAGAGATAGCTGAATGGATAGCAAATTGGCTCCATGGAAGGAAGCAGAGGGTGATGGTGGAAGGTTGCTTCTCGGACTGGAGGCCTGTGACTAGTGGGGTGCCTCAGGGTTCAGTGCTGGGCCCGTTACTGTTGGTCATCTACATCAATGATTTGGATGAGAACATACACAGCAAGATTAGCAAGTTTGCTGATGATACAAAAGTTAGTGGTTTTGCAGATAATGAAGATGGTTGTGAACGATTGCAGCAGGATCTGGATCGATTGGCCAGGTGGGCGGAGGAATGGTTGATGGAATTTAATACAGAGAAGTGTTTGGTGTTGCATTTTGGGATGTTGAACAAGGGCAGGACCTATACAGGAAATGGTCGGCCTCTGGGTAGTGTTGTAGAGCAGAGGGATCTAGGAGCTCTAGTGTTGTAGAGCAGAGGGATCTAGGAGCTCTAGTGTTGTAGAGCAGAGGGATCTAGGAGCATGGTTCCTCGAAGGTCGAGTCACAGGTAGATAAGGTGGTCAAAAAGGCTTTTGGCATTTTGGCCTTCATCAGTCAGAGTATTGAGTATAGAAGTTGGGAAGTCATGTTGCAGTTGTATAAGACATTGGTGAGACCGCATTTAGAATATTGTGTTCAGTTCTGGGCACCATGTTATAGGAAAGATATTATCAAACTTGAAAGGGTTCAGAAAAGATTTACGAGGATGTTGCCAGGACTAGAGGGTGTGAGCTATAGGGAGAGGTTGAGAAGTCTGGGTCTCTATTCCATGGAGCGCAGGAGGATGAGGGAAGATCTTATAGAGGTGTACAAAATCATGAGAGGAATAGATCGGGTGGATGCACAGTCTTTTGCCCAGAGTAGGGGAATCGAGGACAAGGGGACATGGGTTCAAGGTGACGGGGGAAAAGATTTAATAGGAATCCAAGGGGTAACTTTTTCACACAAAGGGTGGTGGGTGTATGGAACAAAACTGCCAGAGGAGGTAGTTGAGGCTGGGACTATCCCATCATTGAAGAAACAGTTAGACAGGTACATGGATAGGACAGGTTTGGAGGGATATGGACCAAGTGCAGGCAAGTGGGACTAGGGTATCTGGGACATTGTTGGCCGGTGTGGGCAAGTTAGGCCGAAGGGCCTGTTTCCACACTGTATCACTCCATGACTCTAATCTTTGCATCTGCATCAGTTCTGATTGCCGAAAACATTTTTTTTATCAAATTTATATTTCAGGCCACAGTCAATACAATCGTATCGCAAATGTGGCATGTCCTTGATTTCATAGGTGGTTGCATCCTGCCTTCTTCTCCCATGATGGGAGACCTTTGATAATTCCGTGGCTATTTTTGATTGTTCATTAAATGATAATTAATAATAATAAAATATGTTTTTTAATAATAATAATTAATAAATAAACTAATAGAGAGAAGAATGTACCAGTGACCTGTCTGACTAATATAAGCTGAGTGATTGTAAAATAGGTTATTCCAATTAAGCCATAAAATCCAAAGCTCTACCTAAACAGTTTTACGTATATCACGATGACACCACATGACCTCCATCTCAAAGGTTAGTATTTAAAATGAGCATTCCCACCCCAAAACAGAGAAATTGTTATTCTTCATCAATTTACCTTTACACTGAGAAAATCCTTTGTGCACATGCACCGCTGATTCCACTTCAAAGGCAGAGAGCTCCCATTGAAAGTACAATCCCAGTGGAACAACCAAACAATTTTCTGCCAGAGCGTGGATCTCACTGGCGTTCAGAAGACGATCCCAGATGTGGAGTTGTGTAATACTCCCAATGAATGATTCGTCCTTCTTAAATGATCCGCCAAATGTGTCTTGCTCCTGGCCAATGATGAACACTCCGCCTGCTCCGATATCTCCAGAAATGTACAGGTGATCTCCAGACGCAATGACCGATCCATCTGCGGCAATGGCCCAGCTCCCACCATGGCTGCTCCAGGTCAAGCACAGGTGATGCCATCTGCCGTCATTCTCCACCGCCTGGGAGTAAGGTGTGTGGACCCCATGGACCAGCAGTGCAAGTTGGATTTGTTGCTGATGGACAATGTTCGCACGGAGCTGAAACTCGTTGATAAACGATGGAATTGAATAGGAGAAGACGGTGGAAACTCCCACGTAGCCCGCATCAAATTGCACTTGGGCACAAATGGTCACTGAATGCATTTGAGGAAACTGCAGGAGAAGTTTGGCATATTTGGTGTCAGTTTTGGAGGAAAATGTCAGAATGTACGAACCAAAGGTACCTGAAAGAAAGAAGATGAATAATTATTGGACTGTGGTGTTCTGCCCATCACAGCTGTCTATCTCAATCAACCAACTCTCCAGTTTTTTGTAGGAAGGAACTGCAGATGCTGCTTTAAACGGAAGATAGATATAAGAAGCTCAGTGGAACTCAGCGGGTCAGGCTGCATGTTTGGAGAGAAGTAATAGGTGACGTTTCGGGGTCAAGACTCTTCTTCAGACTGAAAGTCACCAGAAAGAGAAATGAGAGATATAGACGATGATGTAGGGGGACATAGAACATTGAATGAAAGATATGGAAAAAGGTAATGATGATGAAGGAAACAGGCCATTGTTAGCTGTTTGTTGGGCTAGAATGGGAAACTGATGCGACTTGGGTGGGGGAGGGATGGAGAGAGAGGGAATACAGGGGTTACTTGGAGAAATCAATATTTATATCACTGGGTTGTAAGCTGCCCAAGCGAAATATGAGATGCTGTTTGTACGTTCACATTTGGAGTAGGATGAAGCTTTGCCAAATGCTGCCAGATCACACAATAATAAATATCCGATGCAATTTTTATCCCAAACTAAATTTATTCAAAATTCTTATTTATGCAAAGACTGTTACTTATCCTAAAGGGAAAGTTATTTTTAAGTTATATAATTCCCAGCTACTAGCCCGACAAGAAACCTGATAGCTGATTGAGGAGAAGTAAATTGAGCTGTTAGTCATGAAAATTACTATGCAAGGACATTTGACCAATCTTAACATTATTTACCTATGATTAATATTTCTCAGTATAACAAATTAAATGTTTTTGTTTCAGTTAGGTATAGTGTAATTTTGTAAAAGGAGTTTGCAACAGAATATGATAGAGATAAATAAATTTAATAAAAATAGTCCCATTTTAGAAGGGATTAAAAAGAATAAAAATAATGAAGTTGTTATAAAGTTAGTAAAAGTTTTAACTGCCATAATTTATAGCCTAGATTATGAAGTGCTGGCTGTGTCCCTGTTACAATACTCTGATAGCATATTATTTAACTTTTGAAATCCCCTAAAACGGTTGCTTTATTGAAATATCTTAAAGGTTTCTGGGTGAACTTAACCCAATAAAAAAGATTCCATTTTACATTTGTGTAGGAAGGAACTGCAGATGCTGATTTAAACTGAAGATAGACACAAAAAGATGGAGTAACTCAGCGGGACAGACAGCATCTCTGGAGAGATGGAATGGGTGATGTTTTGGGTCTAGACGCCTGAAGAAGAGTCTCGACCCGAAACATCACCCATTCCATCTCTCCCGAGATGCTGCCAGCTGAGTTACTCCAGCTTTTTGTGTCTATTTTACATTTTTACATTTTACTTGAATGGCAAGTTGGAGGATGTTGCAAAATGTCGGCTTATATCGATCAGAATTGTAAATTAATTCAGCAAAGTCTTCCTCCAGCAAATGCCGACAAGGTAGGAAGCTGCTTTCTGCAATCTCCTGGTACCCGTCTACAGACAGCCATTTGCAGACATACTTTGATACTCAGCCAGCATGATTCGCTTTCTGATTTTCCCTTAATTCCAATAAAAAGTATGTTGCCTCTGCTCCAAGCAGTCATGTAACATAAAAAGCTCAGTCACCCACTGGAATGGAAATCCACATTCCACAGTTCAGTGGGACAATGGAGTGGAGCTCCATGGCACCAAACCACTCAAAAGGTGGCTTTTTATTTATGGTTTATGTCAAAATGATTACCAGAGCACCAGAATACAAATATCTTGGTGAATGGGGGTGGGAAGTTGGAAGTGAGGAAGGGCATTCAACTCAGGTAGATCCACCAACCATAGCAACACATGATCCTCCAGTAACTAAATACAACAGTTACTTTATTTGGCCTCTTTGTCCTGCCCTAAAAGGCCTTTCCAATTTGTAGTAATTCTTTATGAAATATCTAGTTATCAGGGATGAACTTGACTTTTGCTAGCTTTCACTATATAGACCTCACCCTGCAAGCAAGACTGCGCTGAGTGAAACTTGAAGTTCTATGCTTACACCAGAAAGCCCCAGACTTAAACTCTACCAATTTACCAAAACAGTTCAGCATTCCACAAACTTTGGAGGAACTCAACAGGTCAGGTCTGGTCCGCTGAGTTCCACTGGCAGTTTCCAGCATATGAAGTCTCTCTTATCCCCACGTACAGCACATGATATACTTTGGTATCACTGATCTTTAAGGCAGAGATAAATAGATTCTTGATTAGTATGGATGTCAGGGGTTATGGGGAGAAGGTAAGAAATTGGGGTTTGGAGGGAGAGATAGATCAGCCATGATTGAATGGCGGAGTAGACTTGATGGGCTGAATGGCCTAATTCAGCCCATCAGTATGAATATTAATTTCTCTAATTTCAAGTAACCCTTGCATCCCCTCTCTCTCCATCCCTCCCCCACCTACTTATGAATATCTCAAAATGGCAAAATGGTCATTCTATTTCTACTCCTAGATTTCTTTAATAGCCAGCTGTGCTCCCAGCATTGCTTTAATAAAGTTGCAAACATTTGTTCAAATATGAAGAGGTATATATGACAAAAGCTAAGTGACTGCATTGGGAGTCAACCTTTGCCAAAGCAACTACCTAGACTTCTGAGTCACAAGAACCTGCAGATGTTGGAGTCTTGAGCAGAACACAAGTGCTGGGGAACTCAGTGAGGCAGTGGGCCATCAGTGGAGGGGATGGACAGACAACGTTTCGGATCGGGAACCTATACTTTTACACAACCCTGAGCAAGTTAATACATCCCAACATGTGTGGACAAATATCAGTGGGTTTTATAGTGAGCTTTGAAGGAAGAATGAAATGGAGAGGGTGAGGAGAGTGAGCTGCAGGGAGGGAATTTGAACTCAGGCCCAAAAAAGCTGAATCCAACTGAAGTAAGGATTTGTCGGAAGGGACTGCAGTTGCTGGTTAAAACCAAAGATAGACACAAAAAACGTGGGCGACGTTTCGGGTCGAGACCCTTCTTCAGACTCAGAGTCAGGGGAAAGGGAACTGAGAGATATAAGTGATGATGTAGAGCGATATAGAACAAATGAATGAAAGATATGCAAAAGGGTGACAAAGATAAAGGAGACAGGCCATTGTTAGCTGTGGGCTAGGTGAAAATGAGTTACAGACAATGAGACACAATAAGACAACTTTGGAGCTGGTATGACTTAGGTGGGAGAGGGATGGAGAGAGAGGGGATGCAAGGGTTACTTGAAATTAGAGAAATCAATATTTATACTCATATCATATCATATCATATATATACAGCCGGAAACAGGCCTTTTCGGCCCACCAAGTCCGTGCCGCCCAGCGATCCCCGTACATTAACACCATCCTACACCCACTAGGGACAATTTTTACATTTACCCAGCCAATTAACCTACATACCTGTACGTCTTTGGAGTTGGGTTGTTAACTGCCCAAGCGAAATATGAGGTGCTATTCCTCCAATTTTCATTTGGCCTCATTCTAACAATTGAGGCCCAGGACAGAAAGGTCAGTGTGGGCATGGGAAGGGGAATTCAATTGTTTGGCAAGTGCGAGATCATGAACGTCCAGGCGAACTGAGCTAAGGTGTTCAGCGAAGCAATCACCCAGTCTACGTTTGGTCTCGCCGATGTAAAAGAGTCCACAATGGATACAGTAGATGAGGTTGGAGGAGGTGCAAGTGAACCTCTGCCTAACCTGAAAGGACTGTCGGAGTCCCTGGACAGAATCGAGGGAAGAGGTATAGGGATTTGAAAGATCGTGTAAGAAAATAACTGCATATGCTGGAACAAATCGAAGGTATTTATTTCACAAAATACTGGAGTAACTCAGCAAGTCAGGCAGCATCTTAGGAGAGCAGGAATGGGTGACTTTTCGGGTCGAGACTCTTCTTCAGACTGATGTCAGGGGGGCGGGACAAAGGAAGGATATAGGTGGAGACAGGAAGATAGAGGGAGAACTGGGAAGGGGGAGGGGAAGAGAGGGACACAGGAACTATCTAAAGTGAGAGAAGTCAATGTTCATACCGCTGGGTTGCAAGCTGCCCAAGCGAAATATAGAAACATAGAAACATAGAAAATAGGTGCAGGAGTAGGCCATTCAGCCCTTCGAGCCTGCACCACCATTCAATATGATCATGGCTGATCATCCAGCTCAGTAGCCTGTACCTGCCTTCTCTCCATACCCCCTGATCCCTTTAGCAAAAAGGGCCACATCTAACTCCCTCTTAAATATAGCCAATGAACTGGCCTCAACTACCTTCTGTGGCAGAGAATTCCACAGACTCACCACTCTCTGTGTGAAGAAATGTTTTCTCATCTCGGTCCTAAAAGACTTCCCCCTTATGCAGATGATACTAAGATAGGTGGTGTAGTTAGTAATGAAGTAGAGTTTCAAAGTCTACAGAGAGACTTGGGCCTTTTGGAAGGGTGGGCTGAAAGATGGCAGATGGAGTTTAATGCTGATAAGTGTGAGGTGCTGCATTTTGGTAGGACAAATCAAAATAGGACGTACAGGGTAAATGGTAGGGAATTGAGGAATGCAGTGGAACAGAGGGATCTGGGAATAACTGTGCATTGTTCCCTGAAGGTGGAATCTCATGTGGATAGGGTGGTGAAGAAGGCATTTGGTATGCTTGCCTTTATAAATCAGAGCATCGAGTATAGAAGTTGGGATGTGATGTTGAAATTGTACAGGGCATTGGTGAGGCCGAATCTGGAGTATGGTGTGCAGTTCTGGTCGCCAAATTATAGGAAAGATGTCGACAAAATGGAGAGGGTACAGAGGAGATTTACTAGAATGTTGCCTGGGTTTCAGCACTTAAGCTACAGAGAGAGGTTGAACAGGTTGGGTCTTTATTCTTTGGAGCGTAGAAGGTTGTGGGGGGACTTGATAGAGGTTTTTTAAATTTTGAGAGGGACGGACAGAGTTGACGTGGGTAGGCTTTTCCCTTTGAGAGTGGGGAAGATTCCAACAAGGGGACATAGCTTCAGAATTGAGGGACAAAAGTTTAGGGGTAACATGAGGGGGAACTTCTTTACTCAGAGGGTGGTGGCTGTATGGAATGGGCTTCCGGTGGAAGTGGTGGAGGCTGGCTCGATTTTATTATTTAAGAGTAAATTGGATAAGAGGGGATTAGAGGGTTATGGTCTGAGTGCAGGTAGATGAGACTAGGTCAGGGAGAGTGGTCGGCGTGGACTGGTAGGGCCGAACGGGCCTGTTTCCGTGCTGTAGTTGTTATATGGTTATATGGTTATATGGTTATCCTTAAGCTGTGACCCCTGGTTCTGGACTCCCCCAACATCGGGAACAATCTTCCCGCATCTAGCCTCTCCAACCCCTTAAGAATTTTATATGTTTCTATAAGATCCCCCTCAGTCTTCTAAATTCCAGCGAGTACAAGCCCAGTCTATCCAGTCTTTCCTCATATGCAAGTCTCGCCATCCCAGGGATTAATCTGGTGAACCTTCTCTGTACTCCCTCTAAGGCAAGAACGTCTTTCCTCAGGTTAGGAGACCAAAACTGCACACAATACTCCAGGTGCGGTCTCACCAAGGCCCTGTACAACTGCAGCAGAACCTCCCTGCTCCTAAACTCAAATCCTCTTGCTACGAATGCCAACATACCATTCGCTTTCTTCACTGCCCGCTGCACCTGCATGCTTGATTTCAATGACTGGTGCACTATGAGGTGCTGTTCCTCCAACTTCCGGGATTTGAAAGATCAGCGACTTAAGTGGGTTACCAGCCATGATGGCACTCTGACCTTGAGTAAACCTGCCCACAAAGACCAGTATTCTTTGTGGTGTGACCTTCCCTTTCCCTGAGGTTCGATGCTATCAGGATCCATTTAAGGAATCCTTGCATCGAACAACAGTGACCTCACCAAGTTGGGTGAGCCATTCATTACATTGAATAGTGGTTTCAGGGACATTCTGGAAAGAATAAACTCCACATCAAGGTGGAACTGAAACATGTATTGTTGGGATCATAATTTACCTTAAAATCTCTATTTGGAAATATTTAACTGAGAAAATTACATTCCACCTACATAAAGCCAGATATTTTGCTAAACCGTAATTGCATGATGGCTCTCCGTTAAAAAAAAAAGTACTATATATGATGCCACAAAGCATGACAATTTTAAATTTATTTAATAGTCAAACTATTTTAGAGCGAACTGAACCTCCATCAATTTACATCAGTTCCCCTTGATTTCTGTTGAATTGATTGTAGGCTACGAATTTCACAAAATGCTGGAGTAACTCAGCGGGTCAGGCAGCATCTCAGGAGAGAAGGAATGGGTGACGTTTCGGGTTGAGACACTTCCTCAGAAGGGTCTCGACCCGAAACGTCACCCATTCCTTCTCTCCTGAGATGCTGCCTGACCTGCTGAGTTACTTCAGCATTTTGTGAATAAATACCTTTGATTTGTACCAGCATATGCAGTTATTTTCTTACACTTTCTTAGGCTATGAATGAGAGCTTGGTAGCAGCTTCAGCCTGTCGGCTTTATCCACATGTATGTAGGTATACTACATGTGCAGCTACATACGTGTGCACAATGTGAGGCCACATTTAGAGTATTGTGTTCAGATCTAGACACCATGTTATAGGGGAGATGTTGTCAAGCTCGAAATGGACAGAGAAGATTTATAAGGATGTTGCCAGGACTTGAGGGTCTGAGCTATAGGGAGAGGTTGAGCAGGCTGGGACTCTGTTCCTTGGACCACAGGAGGATGAGGGGAGATCTTATAGAGGTGCATAAAATCATGAGAGGAATAGATTGGGTAAATGCACAGGGTCTCTTGCCCAGAGTAGGGGAATCTCTAGGACCAGAGGACATAGGTTTAAGGTGAAGGGGGAAAGATTTAATAGGAATCTGAGGGGTAACTTTTTCACACAAAGGGTGGTGGGTGTTTGGAACGAGCTGCCAGAGGAGGTAGACACAAAATGCTGGAGTAACTCAGTGGGACAGACAGCATCTCTGGAGAGAAGGAATAGGTGACATTTTGGGACGAGACCCTTCAAGTCAAGTTAAGTCAAGTCAACTTTATTTGTATAGCACATTTAAAAACAACCCACGTTGACCAAAGTGCTGTACATCAGTTGAGGTACTAAGAACGAACATACAATGGCACACAAACATAACAGCACATACATAAACAGTTCACAGCGCCCCCTCAGAGGGCCTCAAACGCTAGGGAGTAAAAGTAGGTTTTGAGCCTGGATTTAAAGGGGCAGTTCTGATAGGGAGAGGGATGCTGTTCCACAGTTCAGGAGCTGCAACCGCAAAAGCGCAGTCACCCCTGAGCTTAAGCCTAGACTAACCCTTCTTCAGTCTCAACCCGAAACGTCACCTATTCCTTCTCTCCAGAGATGCTGCCTGTTCCACTGAGTTACTCCAGCTTTTTGTGTCTATCTTCGGTTTAAAGCAGCATCTGCTGTTCCTTGCTACCCGAGGAGGTACTTGGGGCAGGGACTATCCCAACGTTTAAGAAACAGACAGGTGAGGTGCATGGCTAGGTGAGGTTTGGAGGGATATGGGCCAAGCGCAGGCTGGTGGGACTGGTGTAGCTGGGACCTGGTGGGACTGGTGTAGCGTGGACATGTTGGCCGGTGTGGGCAGGTTGGGCCGAAGGGCCTGTATCACTCTCTGACCCCAAGGTGCGGTGGTGAATGGTCTCACCGGGAGCTGCCGCCCGCACTCTGGCTCCGATCCACAGGGACTCGGTCACCCCGACCGACCGCAGGGCGCCGCTCAGCCTCAGGTTGTCGTCGGCAGTCGCGACACTGGCCAGGAAGCCGAACCCCTGGCGACAGAGTGTCGCGGCCGCTGCCCAGCGGAGCCGCTCGGGGCGGTGAGCACAGTAGTAGTGGCGGTGAAGGAGGGGGACACACGTCGTGTCCCCGGCCCCCAACCGAGACTCTGAGGAGACAAACAAACAAACAAACACCTTCAATAGCGACCGCCCGGTCGGACAAAGCCTGTGTGTTGCAAGCCTGGTCACCGTGGGCTCCACTCACCCACCCTCTCCCCCACTCACCAACCCACCCACCCAACCACTCCCGACCCTCTCCCCCACTCACCCACCCACCCACTGCCCCACCCACTCACCCACTCACTCACCCACCCTCTCCCCCACTCACCCACCCACCCACTCACTCACCCACCCACCCACCCACTCACTCACCCACCCACTCCCCCACCCACCCACTCACCCACTCACTCCCCCACCCACCCACCCACTCCCCCACCCACTCCCCCACCCACCCAACCAACCACCCACCCACTCCCCCACCCACCCAACCAACCACCCACCCACTACCCCACCCACCCACTCCCCCACTCACCCACCCACCCACCCACCCACTTCCCCACCCACTCCCCCACTCCCCCACCCACCCACCTACCCACTCCCCCACCCACCCACCCACTCACTCACGCACTCACTCCCCCACTCACTCACCCACTCACTCCCCCACCCACTCCCCCACTCACCCACCCACCCACTCCCCCACCCACTCACCCACCCACTCCCCCACTCACCCACCCACCCACTCCCCCACCCACTCACCCACCCACTCACCCACCCACTCACCCACCCACTCACCCACCCACTCCCCCACTCACCCACCCACCCACTCCCCCACCCACTCCCCCACCCACTCCCCCACTCCCCCACTCACTCCCCCACTCACCCACTCCCCCACCCACTCACCCACCCACTCCCCCACTCACCCACCCACTACCCCACACCCACCCACTCATTCCCCCACCCACCCACTCACTCACTCACTCACTCACTCACTCACTCACTCACCTGCCAGCGCCCCGGCCACACAGAGGAACTGCGAGCAAAGCAGAGGCACGTCAGCCGCAATTACAAGCACAGCAAAAACAAATGAGAAAAGTTATGACTTAGAAAATAAGTGGTCTCATTTACCAGAACAGCCGCACGTGGGAAGATCGCGCCCACCACCATCTCCTGTTTGGGAAAGTTTGTTTTTAAGGACAAAAAAAAACACGTTTCTATGAGATGAGCGGATTCTGCACAAAACGGAGCAAGAGGTTGTAACTGTGTCGGGCGGGACTGCAGACGCCGCTTCACACCGCAGACAGACAGACACACAATCCTGCAGTAACTCAGCGGGTCAGGCAGCAACTCAGGACAGAAGGAATGGGTGGCGCTTCGGGTCGAGACCCTTCTTCAGACTGATGTTTACATGACCGACCCTCGCCATCCCTGGCGAACAGACACGGGGAGCAATCAACAGGCAAACAGTGTCTCACTCACCCACCCCCCACTCACTGGCACTCCACTCACATCAATCAGCTCCCCGCTTCTCAACGCCTCTCTCCACGTTCACACTATCTTCTGAAGAAGGGACCCGACCCGAAGCGTCACCTCTCCATGTTCTCCACAGATGCTGCCTGACCCGCTGAGTTACTCCAGCACTCTGTGTCCTTTTGTGTATTAACCAGCAGTTCTTTACTTCTGTAATAACTTCGTTAGTTCAAACATGCACCCATAAGGTCTCACATTTCCACATCACTGTCGCATTACAATGGCTTTAAAGTAAGCTAGATCTCACCTAGCAAATAGCTAACAATGACATGCTTCCTTTATCATCGTTACTTGTTTGCACATCTCCCATTCATCTGTTCTATATCTCTCTGCACCATCGTCTATATCTCTCGTTGCCCTTTCCCCTGATACTCAGTCTGAAGAAGGGTCTCGACCCAAAACCTCACCTATCCATGTTCTCCACAGATGCTGCCTGACCCGCTGAGTTACTCCAGCACTCTGTGGTGTCTATTTAAAGAATGAGACCCCGCTGTCCAGGTGACCTGTAGCCCCGACCTCCC
Organism: Rhinoraja longicauda; assembly: GCF_053455715.1. Taxonomy (NCBI): domain Eukaryota; kingdom Metazoa; phylum Chordata; class Chondrichthyes; order Rajiformes; family Arhynchobatidae; genus Rhinoraja; species Rhinoraja longicauda. Next base: position 59,332,154 of record NC_135963.1, on the reverse strand, counting down.
ACCCACATTGCAATGACAACTGTGTTTCTCCGCTTCCCAGTCGCTCAGTGCACAGACAGTACTCTTGGTCGGCGTCGCTGCGCGTCCTACCGGTCTCCTCGGCATTGGTGGAGGGTAGAGTTGTGGTCCAGGGACACGGGATACGACCCCTGTAGACTCAGGGCCGAGCCCACCGCCGCTCCCCATCAACAGCTCGCGGTCACCGGGTCCAATGTCCATTCTGCCAAACGTGCTTTAACTTG